>NW_027417735.1:0-82705 GCF_009905375.1 Apium graveolens | reverse complement strand
AGCCTGAGAATTTGATCCTTTTAACATTCATCCCGGTCCGGAATCTCCAAAAATAACATTGACTTATACATGAAGCCTCTAATTGAAGAATTAAAAGAATTATGGGATATAGGCATAGAGACTTATGATGCCTTCACTAATCAGAACTTTAGGCTGCATGCTAGTGTATTGTGGACCATTAGGGATTTCCCCGGATATGCAATGCTATCCGATTGGAGCATAAAGGGAAAATTGACTTGTCCGAAATGCCATTATTAGACATCTTCAATGTACTTGAAGCATAGTAAAAAAATGTGCTACATGAACCATCGAAAATTTCTAGATTCGGAGCATAAGTAGAGGTTTGACAAGAGACGGTTTAATGGTGAAGTTGAAATGGGACAACCTCCACCAGTCTTAAGCGGGACAGATGTAGTCGAATTACTCTCAGGCTATGAAAATGAATTTGGGAAAAAGGACAAAAGCAAGAAAAAAGGACAGACGGGTATAAAGCGTAAAAAGGTCAAATCCCCTTTCAAAAAGAAGTCAATATTCTTTGAATTACCATATTGGAGTCTTAATTTGTTGGGGCATAACCTTGGTGTTATGCACATTGAGAAAAATATTTGTGACAATATTCTTGGTACTTTGTTGAATATTGGCGGCAAGACAAAAGACCATATTAAAAGCTCACTTCGATTTACAGGAAATGGGCATCAGAAGGTCCTTCATCCCATTAAAACAAGTGATGGAAAATACCTTGAGATTTGGGCTTCTATATTTGAAACGATAAACAAAGAGAAAGAAATTTTATGCTCGGTGTTGGAGAATGCTAAACTGCCACACGGCTGTGCATCTAACATCAGTCGCTATGTTCATACAAAGAAATGGACAATCTGGGGTTATAAGAGCCATGACGCTCATTTTGTTCTTCACTACTTGTTACAGTTTGCAGTTAAAATGACCTTAAAACCTCAGGTTGCATCACCGCTGGTAAGACTTGGTGCATTTTTAAGAGCTCTTTGGAGCAAAGCAATTGATTTACTGACTTGAAAAGGCTACAACAAGAAATTGTAGAAATAGTTTTCCAATTTGAGATGATATTTCCACAGGCGTTCTTTGACGTAATGGTTCACTTGTTGGTTCATTTGTGCGAGGAAGTTGAAATGGGGGGACCTGCACATTTGAGATGCATGTGGCCAATTGAGCGCTATCTAGCAAGACTGAAATCTTATGTGCATAACAAGTATAAACCAGGGGTTCCATCGCCGAAGGATACCTGGCTGAAGAATGCTTGACCTTTTGTTCAAGATTCTTAAGAGTTGATTGGTACCAAAATTCGAGAGTTGTCCAGAAAAGCTAGAATATCCAGTTGGCACAAGAAGAAACAAACATGGAAAGCCTATTCATCTAAGGAATCTCAATGGGTGGTTTTCCATAGATACATTCTATTCACCTGCTCTAACAAGGATGTTGACGGTTTATTTGAGTAAGATTTAAGAACTTATGTATTTTAGTAATAACAAGAATAATTATTTCTTTATAATATTAACTAGGTAATTATCACAGGGAACATCGAGGTTTCATTAATGGTGTTGCAATATCGCAAAATTATAAAAAATAGAGGGCACATACGAAAGATTTTTGGAAGTGGTTCAAGGAGGAGGCTGGTAAAAAGACGGCATATCAAAAGAATTACAAGCCCTTGCAATGGGACCTAATCGAGCAGCTGAAAGGTTTTCAATCTATGTTATCAACGGGTACAAATTCTATACAAAATACAGAGACGATAAATGTACCACCCAAAATAGTGGTGTATTTTTGTCTTCCTTAACCACAAGCTTTGTAACCTCGAAAGATCAGAATCCAGAAGTTGGTGTCGTTGATTACTATGGATCAATTGAAGAAATCATAGAAATCGATTATTGGGCAGAAGTCTTTGTGGTTCTGTTCAAGTATTGCTGGTACCATGCGGAAAAAAATTTGTATGGCATGACTCTAGTGAATTTTAGTAGATTGGTTCAAAAATCTGATCCCTATGTTATGGCTACACAAGTGCAACAAGTATTTTATATACAAGATCCGACTGATAAGATGTGGTGTAACGTTATCAATAAATTCCCAAGGGATTAGTGTGATGTGGAAAGTGAAGATAGGATCGAGGATGAGTTTACTGATTTGATGTTACATGATATTTCACGTGATTCTGGAATAGCAGATCAATTTGAAGACGTGTGTTGGTACAGAGAAGATGTCCCGCCCACAAAAATTAAAATTCCTGAATAGTATTATAGGAAACTGTTTATTTTTTTTAAGATTGTTCTTAATGTTATGTAAAAATATCAACTGAGTGTTGTTTGTGTGAAGTGCTTAAGTGGAGCTTGTTCATTTTCATTATTTTTATGTGCATTACTACTTTTTATTTGCTTGAGTACATTTAAATATTGTTTTAGCATATAAATGGCTCGAGTACTTGTAAAACATGTTAATAATAGAAACATGTTAATTTACTTTTTCTATGGACTGCCGAGTACTTGTTCCTTTTGCTTTATTGTTCATACAGATATGCTCAAGATTTGTTTTGGTTATAATGTGTTTTTCTTCTTCTACACAGGATGGAAGGTGAGTATTTTCATATCAGATTTTACCACATGGGAAAATTTCAAAATACAAAATATGTTGGCGGAGAACAATCTGGGATACCTGGTGTAGATCCTGACAGATTTTTCTACACCGTGCTAATGGAGCATGTTAAAGATGATCTTAAATACTGTGAAGTTGGAGGAATTTATATCAGAAATAATGATGAGCCAGCAAGATGGAAACTTGTGGCTAGTGATATGGACCTTCCCAACTTAGATAAAGAAATGAAGCAAGGTGGTTTCATGGAATTTTACATCGATAACATTGTCGATACTAAATTTGAGCCACTGAAGCAGATGCAACCGCATGTAATCATGCGACCAAGGCCAAATATGTTTGAAGGTATTATTTTTTGTCATTTATATTACCAAGAACTATGATTTCACCATGGCTACCTTCTCCCCTGTTATTTCATTATTAATCTAACCGCTCATACACAATTGCAGGTACAAAACAAGTCAAACGTCAATTTGTTACCACTCATCAGTTGCAACAATAAAAAAGAAATAAGAAGTGTAATGATCATGTCTATAGTCCTAGGAAGTCTTCTCGGCTGAATAATGTAGAGGTTGGTGTTCCAACTGTTGTTAAGAGTAATCGGATGTCGGCACCTCCAAAAAAACCCGTCAAGGCATGGGTGATTATGCTGAAGTCAGTAGTGTAAGAAAGTCAATCCGACTAGGAAGTGCTACACCAAAAAAGGGTAATGTGGTCCTGCAGGAAAAGCCGAAGTCAATTCTAGGAAAGAGTGCTCAGAAGTTGGGGCTGGTCAAAAATCCAAAGGATGGCGATGCTGCAAATGATATTCCTAAGTCTGCATATGTTCGAAGGAAGTTGGATTTACATAATCTGAGTGATGAAGATAAAAATATTGATGAAACTGAGAAAATGGATGAAAATCAGTTTGAGGTATGTCTTGTGCAGTTTCATTATTTTGACTTGGAATCTATAGCCATCTCATGATTGGATGATTTTGCATTTTTGACTTATTTTATTTCATTAAGTGCAGGTTGAACGTCTACAACCTCCACCTCGCTTCATCCCCGTGAAACCAATGACGGAGTATGAATTGGATAAATTTCTAAATATCTAGAGAAATAATGAAAAGCTTCAGGAGTTGGGCCTACCTACAATACTTATTGGCATGGAAGAGGATTCTTCAAAAAAAACCAGCCAAATGTGCGTTCTTTTTGCATACTTTTAAATGTACTTCCTTTGAATGTTTATGGTTACATGTTTTGTTGACATTATTTTATTTTCAGAAAATTAAAAATTGAAGAAAGGCGCGGCTGTTGGTAGAGCAACTACTTGTTCACGAGCTGTTTCAGTGACCACAACCGAGAAGGAGGCTGAAAATTCAGTTCTTGTGGAACCTCCTGCGCTAATAGTGTTACCAAATAATACGGGAGCGGGAACAGGGACTTGGAACAATGGAAGAATATTTTGCTATGCGTGAACGCAAACAAAAAAAAAGCTATAGAGATTGTTGCAACTGGAAGTGGAACTAAAACTCTAGGGTTCCGGAAACTAACTTCCCAGATATCGAAGATGAAAAGTTGAGAAGGTTTGTGCCTTTTCCCTTGAATTAGTATTAAATAACTACATGCATGCATGTTATATTAATTAATGCAAATTTATATTAATCAATGTGAAACTTGGGAAATAAAAATATTGTCGATAAATAAAAATTTATAATCCGCTGTTGCATGATATTTATGTTAACCTGATTCAGATTACAGCTAGGATTTATCTTAACGTCAATACCAGTGATGTTATATTATTATACGCAAAATGCAATTTAACAATTAGCTGCCAAATTAGAGAAAATAAAATTAAGGTTTATAATCAAATTAGGAGTTTACTGACTCTTTATTCGATTTTACTGACACTATTCTTAAAGCTGAAGTTCCAAAAAAATAGTGGCATCAACCGAAGATATAAAGTGGCATACACGGCCCTTTGACAAAAGGATGTCATCTTCAATGAATGAACAGTTTCCAGCCTATTTTCGGGAATTCTAAAAATATTTCTGAAAGGAGTCGGATTTCTCGGACACTAAAGAGGTGTGTACCACTGATGTGTTATGGGAGTATGTTCCTACAACCCTGAAGAAAACCCTATGGGACTATGCTAAGGTAACCAATAATTTTTAGCTAGCATTCTTTAAATAATTCAGTCAAATTATATTTTACATTTATTTATATCTTCTTCTATTTCATTATATGTAATCAACGTTACATTCTTCCCGATTAATTGAAAACATGGGTGTGGAAAACAATTCAACAAGCTTGGAAAGGGTGGAAGAATCGAATAAAGAGCGATTATTATATGGCTTATGCAACTGATGAGGACAGGATGCAAAATAAGCTTGATGACATTCCGCTTGAGGATTACAAGATACTGTTAAAATATTGGGGATATCCTGATGTTTAGGTTTACGTATAATTACATGTTTTTCTCTGAAATTATGTTATTTAATCATTTTCTCCTGAGACATGATACAATTATGTTATTTAATTTCATGTCATTTTACAGACAAGGGCTGAGAAAAATTCTAAGAGTCGTCTTCAGTTCACGGACACCCACACTGTTGGTCTAAAGTTGTTTTCGCAAGTTCGACACGATATGGTACGTTTGTTAAACATGTTTGTGCATATTTTCAATTTGTTTGATATATTATTGTAGTAAATAATATTTATGTAGTATAGATCTATCGGAGGGGTATTAGAGAGTTTTATCACGTCTCTAAATTTAGGACTGCAACTAAAACAGTGGTTAAAAATTTGGTAAAAAAATTTATTATAATGTAACATGCATGATGCAACGATACGAGTCATAAATGGATCATGCCTAGCCAGCTATATGGTTTTCACAATGCTACTAATAATTTTTTTATAATCATTTAATAAGGTTTTTTATTTGTGTATAAAAATAGATTTATATGTCTTGAAAATAGATTTGTATATCTTACTCGTTTGGTCCTGGTTTTGTTGTCCTCTATTAGCATTTTTCCCTTATTTCCCAAATTAGTTGTCTAATTTGATTAATATGATAATAAAATGTGAATAAAAAATAAATAAAAGGTTAAATTAGGACAATAAAAATAACTTTTACCCGTTGAATATTTAGTCGCGCATGAACATAGTGAATTACAAAAAATATATTACCTTGATCATATTATCTTACTACAGTTCACTTGCATCAATTACAATTTATAATTAGTGACACATTGAGTTGAGGATATATTAAAAAGATTGGAAATGACCAGTTTTCGTTGGGAAAATTAAATTAGTTGGCGCAGAATAGAGAATACTACTCATTCTATTTTCTTGGTATGCTTTGATGTTACAGAACATACTAACAAATTTGTTAGACAGTAGATTATTAAGTCTGGTCTAAGGCAAATATAACTCGTTAAATTAGCCATGAAAGATAAATTTGAAAAATTAAAAATAATTAAGATTCATGTATTATACGGGAAATATGTTTAACTGCTTTAATGATTTCCTAGGGTAAGAACTTGGCCCCAGGTCAGAAGCTATGTGATGGACAAATTTTTATTAAAACCCTTAAGGGCAAGCCTGATCGCCAATACAAGATTAATCCTGATGTCATTAACTTCAGAATTGTAGGTAATATGTTCTTTAATTAATCCCCTAAATCCATATTGCATATGCGTGGTCCATTTCTAGATTATTTGTGAAAACTGATGTCGATTATATCGTAGGAAACACTTGAGAAAAAACTCAATTCATCCGAAGGACTTGATGGTGTTGACGAACTAATTCCAGGAGGAAAAAGTCCCATGCTCCTGGTTGGCTCATTGTGGAGACATGACACAAAGACTGTCAAAAAGGCAACTTCAGCGGCTTCTTCAGATCAGTACCTACAAAAGTTAACAAACAAGATCAAGGAGAATTGTGTTGAAGAAATGGAAGTGAAGATTGAAAAAATCAATCAGAAGAAAACAGGAGAACTTGGCCTTAGTCCTGAAAAGATTAGCAAATACAAACCCCGGTTGAAGATTGATCTTGATTAAATTTGTTGCACATAAAATATTACGAAGTAAAAGTTAAGTCCCTTCTAACATCTTTAGTATTCTGGGGGATTATAACTCGATCTATAAACACTTCGTAATTTGTCAAATATCAAAATGGATTAAGTTCACGAGTTAGCCAATTATTTGCACTTCATTTAATTGGATCTTGTCTAACACATTCCGTGCACATAAATTATTATGAAGCATAGTTTTAATCCCTTCTAACATATTTAGTGTTCTGGGGGATTATAACTCGAACTATAAATACTTCGTAATCATCCATTAAATTTAAGAACGAATCAATCCATGAGTTAGCCAATTAATTTTACGATATTTAACTGGATCTTGGCTAACACATATCGTGTATATGAACAATTACGAGTCATATCGTATAAGCCCCTTCTAACATCTTCAGTGTTCCGTGGGGTTATAATACGATATCTATAAAATACTCATAATTATTCGTCCAAACTTCGAAAGCACAATCTTAAGCCAATTACTTGCACTTAACTTATTTGGATCTTGGCTAAGACTCATAAATCTTATAAACCGTGCTTGAAGTTAAAAGAGTATACTTTGACCATATAATCGTCAATATACAAGTATACCTTAAAACCTTAAGTTGATATACTTAAAGGTAAATTACAACTCCGAGGTTGTAATTAAAAGTATTCTTCGATCTATAAATACATGATCGAAAGAAAAGGAATACTAAAGAAGTCATAAGTGCTTTATATAAAAAGACTTCTCATATTACACCACCTATCTAATTTATCTACAAAGGAGTAATTATAAATATACTTGACTATCTTGTATTATCCTAAGTCAAGTATAACTAATTAGTTTTAATATTCTTATTTGGATATTATACTATTTGTGGGCTAGTACAGTAACATACTAGTTCAAACCATCTTTTCTATATTTGGTTTATTTCGTAGATTGTCTTATTAGTTTTGTAGTGAGGTGAAGTGACGTGAGGTGATTCTCGTTCTAAGACCCAAGTCCTAGACGTACTAACGGGGAGTTAGCAGTCTTCGCACCGTGAGGAAGAGGAGAGACCCAAGACCAGATCATTAAGATCCAAGATCGACAAAAGCTAAGGAAGCCAAGTCCACACAAATGTTGTTAGATATATTTGATATTGTCATGTCTAATATGATTTATATTTAGTTTTCAGATCTTACTTAAACAGGACAAATCAGTACTTAACTGGAAATCATCACTTATACTGAAGTCAGAACTTAAGTTATCAGGAGATATTTATCAGAAGATAATATCAGGACTTAAGGAGACTTTCAGATAAGGAAGGCGGCTGATTGAAAGGAAAGAAGATCAAGACAAACGCAAGAATAGATATGCATGAAGAAGGAATTCTATGAAGAATAGAATACTTGGAAGAAAAGATAACTAGTTGATATATTTTAGGAAGCAGAATTATATACCATATCAATTAGCGATTATCTTGTATCTGTGCAGTATATAAACACAGATATAGGGTTTACACTATATGTGTTATCATTATCGAGAATAATATTCATTGTAAACCTAGCAGCTCTCATGATATTTTGTTCATCACTGAGAGAGGACAATTCCAGATTGTAACAGAGTTTAATAAAGTTTGTTTTCTGTTACTTGTGTTCTTTAATTCGATTTGATTGTGGTAAACACTGTATTTAACCCCCTTCTACAGTGCGTGTGACCTAACAAGTGGTATAAGAGCTTTCTGTTAAAACACAAACAGTTTAAGATCCAAAATCAATCATGTCTATAGCAGAAACTCCAACCAAGTCCACCAATACTGAAGAACCTCCAAAGACTCAAATCCATAGTCGATATGAGACTATTAGAGTTTCCATACTGAAACCATTTGAATATCTCATATGGAAGGTGAGGATGTCTATGTTTCTGGAAGCTACAGATCCAGAATATCTTGACAGAATCAATGAAGGACAATACAAGCCAACCAAACTCGCTGTTGCAGTTGCAGGTGAACCAGCAAAGTCTGTACCAAAGGAGAAGAGTGATTACACTGCTGAAGATATCTCTTCAATTGCTAAGGATGCTAAGGTACGACACTTGCTGCATAGTGCCATTGATAATGTCATGTCAAATAGGGTAATTAACTGCAAGATTGTAAAGGAGATATGGGAAGCCTTGGAGACAAGATGCCAGGGAACTGATTCAATTAAGAAAAATAGGAAGACTATACTCACTCAAGAGTATGAGCACTTTGACTCAAAGTCTGATGAGTCATTAACTGGCTTATATGACAGATTTGTCAAACTCTTTAATGATTTGTCACTAGTTGATAAGGAATATGATCTTGAAGATTCAAATCTTAAATTCCTGTTAGCTCTTCCTAAAAGTTGGGATTTGAAGGCCGCAACTATAAGAGACAACTATAATCTTGAAGAAATAACTCTTGATGAAATTTATGGGATGTTCAAGACTCATAAACTTGAGATGGAACAAAGAAGTAAGAGGAAAGGAGGAAAGTCAAGGACAGTTGCTCTTAAGGCCGAGGAGGAATCCCCCAAAGCAGCTACCTCAAGGAAAGGCAAGGGAAAAGCTCTCATCACAAAGTCTGATACTGAGTCATCAAGTTCTCATAGTGATGATGACTCAAAAACTGAAAGCCTACCTGAGATGGATGCTGATGAAGAGATGATGAAGTTGTGTGCTCTTATGGTGAAAGGAATCACAAGGATTGTATACAGGAAATTCAGAAAAGGAAAGAAGTCTTCTAGGAAAGGTGCAAGTTCTGATAAGAAGAGTTTCAAAAAATCTGAAGGCAAAGGAGGAAAGTATGACAGAGGAGATTACTCAAATGTCAAATGCTACAACTGTGGTGAGAAAGGCCACATATCTCCTGATTGCAAGAAAGTGAAAAGTGATAAAGGCAAGAGAAGAAAAGCTGGACAGATACTTCAGATTCTGAAAGTGAGGAGAACTATGCCTTGATGGCAAATGCCGATAGCAGTCCTGATGCTGCTGAGTTAAAGGTACCTCAAACTACTTATGCCTTTCATACTGATGATATTAATGAGTTGAGAAGATATCTTAAAACCATGTTTATTAGTTATAGAGATCAAACTTTAACATGTGAAAGATTAACTTCTGAAAATCTTGCTTATAAAAAGAGGAATGATTATTTAGAAAAAGATTTAGTCATGTTCCATCAAACTCAGAAAGATAGAGATGATGTTTTCTATGTTAGGGATGAAGTACTTAAAATGAATGAATCTCTAAAAACTGAGTTAGAAAAGGAAAAAGAGATTATCAGGACTCGGACTAACTCTGGCAGATCAACTCAGAAATTGTTAAGTAGTGGAAACTTGAAAGAAGGCTTAGGTTATAGAGATGATAAGAATGATAAAGGAACTGTAGAAATTGAGCCTATAGTTGTTAAACAGAAGCCAAAGGTAAAACCTGTTAAGTTTGTAGCTGTAAAGTCTGATACTGAGAAATCAGAAGGTAAAGAGGAATTAACTTCTGACAAACTAAAACAGGATAAGCCAAATGAAGTTGAAATAGGCTTAATGACTAAGAAGCAGCTTAAGTACAAGCTGAAAGATGTTAAGAATGTAAACAGGGTAAAGCCACCTAGGAAAAATAGGAATGGAAAGGAAGGTGTGAATAAAAGCAATGATTATAAGCCTGTTCTTAATGCTCCTAGAAAAACATGTCATAACTGTGGAAATTCTAACCATCTAGCTTCTTTTTGCAGGAAGAATAAGAACATAAACTCATTACCTTCAAAGTCAGGAGTTAAGAGTCAGTATGTTAGATATAGGCCACAAAATCCTTGTTTTCATTGTGGTAGTTTATGGCATTCCATTTATACTTGTAAGGAATATCATAGTTTGTAGTATGATTATTATCAAATAAAACCTTCTTTAAAGAAAGTTAGCATTGTTCCTTCTAGTGTAAGTTCTGATGCAAAGTCTGATACTATAAATGCTGATAAGAAAACTGTTAACATAAATTCTGATGCTAAATCCGCTAAAAATGTTAACAAACTTAATAAGGCCAAAGGATCCAAGCAAGTCTGGGTCCTTAAAACTAATCATTAGTGGTCTTTGTGATTGCAGGGCAACAGGAAAAATATCCTGGTTCTGGACAGTGGATGTTCAGGACATATGCTATCAGACTTTGTGGAGAAAGCTGACCCAAGTGTTTCTTATGGAGATGGCAACATGGGAAAAACTTTGGGATATGGAAATATCAATCTGGGAAATGTCATCATTGAAAAAGTAGCTCTGGGCTCAGGACTTAAACACAATCTGCTCAGTGTTAGTCAAATCTGTGACAGAGGTTATGATGTGGATTTCTTTGAAGAACACTGTGAAGTTGTAAGCAAATCTACAGGCAAAGTTGTTCTGAAAGGATACAGGCATGGTAACATTTATGAAGCCAAGCTTTCAACAAGTACTGATGGTTCTGCAATCTATCTGTTAAGTAGAGCATCAATTGAAGAAAGTTGGAATTGGCACAAGAAACTCTCTCATTTAAATTTCAACAATATAAATGAACTAGTCAAGAAAGATCTTGTGAGAGGACTGCCAAAATCAGTATTTTCTCCTGATGGCCTTTGTGATTCATGTCAGAAGGCTAAATAAGCAAGACTGAATCATCAATTCTTGAGCCTTATTACCTACTACATGTTGATCTATTTGGTCCAGTGAATGTCATGTCAATTGCAAAGAAGAAATATGCTATGGTCACAGTGGATGAGTTCACCAGATACACATGGGTGTATTTCTTGTACACAAAAAGTGAAACTGCATCCATTTTGATTGATAATGTCAAGCAACTGGATAAATTGGTCAAAGATTCTGTGAAGATCATAAGAAGTGATAATGGCACTGAGTTCAAGAATTTGATCATGGAAGAGTTCTGCAAAGACCATGGAATCAAGCATGAATTTTCTATTCCTGGAACTCCACAACAAAATGGAGTTGTTGAAAGAAAGAATAGAACTCTTATTGAAGCTGCACGAACTATGCTTGATGAAGCAAAGTTGCCAACCTACTTTTGGGCTGAAACTGTGCAGACTGCTTGTTTTACTCAGAATGCAACACTCATTAACAAGCATGGAAAAACACCATATGAGATGGTGAAGAAAAAAGAAGCCAAATCTGAAGTATTTTCATGTATTTGGATGCAAGTGTTTTGTTCTTAAGACTCATCCTGAACAGCTATCCAAATTTGATCTAAAAGCTGATGAAGGAATTTTTGTTGGATATCCACTTTCCACAAAAGCCTTCAGAGTCTATAATTTAAGAAAAATAGTTGTCATGGAATCTATCAATGTCTCTTTTGATGATAAGAAGATTACTGGACTTCAAGATTTCAATGATCATGATCAGCTGAGATTTGAAAATGAAGTTTTAACAACTAATCTAGTTGTCACTTTGCTAAGCTATCCTTTAGGTAACATATTCATTGATTGTACATTCATGTGTTCCTGATGGATATTTTAATTCACCATTTATAAATTATAGCGAAATACCCTATAACAAAGTAGGCTCACTGTTTGATTTATGAAAATGAGTCTATGTATATAGAAATACAAATTATATTATAATGAGAATTATAAGGCTATTAGTTATCGGTTATTCCGTAGTAATAATAAATGATGTTAGTAGTAGTAATTCTTTATTTGCAATTCTTTATTCGAAGTAAAAATAAATGAATATAAATGATGTTATTTGTAATTAATTATTTGATTCGAAGCAGCATTCTGGTTCATTTAGGGTTCAATTAGGGTTCGGAGCAGCATTCTAAGCATCATTCGGGTTTATTTTGGGTTCAATTAGGGTTCAACTAGGGGTGTTGAAGCTTGTTCAATTTGGGTTGCATCTGTGTTTGCTTTTGAGTTATGAACTCTGTTCATGTTCTATTTTTATGTGTAACATGTTTGTTTGGGGTTATTTGATATATGTTTTGTGTTTGCATGTAGTGGGATGTTTATTTGGTCTCTCTCTACCCCCCTCCCACCCCCTCCCCCTCCCCCTCCCCTTCCCCTTCGGTCTAAGTTCTTTCTGAAGCTTGACTAAAGTCAGGGCCTCATTTTTATGAATGAGATGTTTATTTGCTTTCGTAATGTTGTGTATGTGTTCTTCTATTATTATGAAAAATACATTAATTCAATGTGTTCCCTTGTCAACGTTTTGACTTAACTTTATATTACCTGAAATTGTAGTCTGTGTAATCCTTGAGCCAAAAGATGTAGTACCTGGTGTAAGTGTTTATTTAAATTATAATTTACTATAGTCGGCAAAATTGGTAAACCGTAGGAGTACTGATAAAAATGTGATTTATGTTGTTGCGAATGCATTTGTATATTTTGTGATAATAACAACTAATCTCGTTGTCACTTTGTTAAGCTATCCTTTAGGTAACATATTCATTGATTGTACATTCATGTGTTACTGATGAATATTTTAATTCGTCATTTATAAATTATAGCGAAATACCCTGCAACATAGTAGGCTCACTGTTTGATTTATGAAAATGAGTCTGTGTATACAGAAATACAAATTATATTATAAGTAGAATTATAAGGCTGTTAGTTATCAGTAATTTCGTAGTAATAATAAATGATGTTAGTAGTAGTAATTCTTTATTTGCAATTCTTTATTCGAAGTAAAAATAAATGAATATAAATGATGTTATTTGTAATTAATTATTTGATTCAAAGCAGCATTCGGGTTCATTTAGCGTTCAATTAGGGTTCGGAGCAGCATTCTAAGCATCATTCGTGTTCATTTTGGGTTCAATTAGGGTTCAACTAGGGGTGTTGAAGCTTGTTCAATTTGGGTTGCATATGTGTTTGCTTTTGAGGTATGAACTCTGTTCCTATTCTATTTTTATTTGTAACATGTTTGTTTGGGGTTATTTGATATATGTTTTGTGTTTTCATGTAGTGAGATGTTTATTTGGTCTCTCTCTGCCCCCCTCTCTCTCCCCCTCCCCCTCCCCTTCGGTCTAAGTTCTTTCTGAAGCCTGATTAAAGTCAGGGCCTCATTTTTATGAATGAGATGTTTATTTGCTTCTGTAATGTTGTGTATGTGTTTTTCTATTATTACGAAAAATACATTAGTTCAATGTGTTCGCTTGTCAACGTTTTGACTTAACTTTATGTTACCTGAAATTGTAGTCTGTGTAATCCCTGAGCCAAAAGATGTAGTACTTGGTGTAAGTGTTTATTTAAATTATAATTTACTATAGTCGCAAAATTGGTAAACTGTAGGAGTACTGATAAAAATGTGATTTGTGTTGTTGCGAATGCATTTGTATATTTTGTGATAATAACAACTAATCTCGTTGTCACTTTGCTAAGCTATCCTTTAGGTAACATATTCATTGATTGTACATTCATGTGTTACTGATGGATATTTTAATTCATCATTTATAAATTATAGTGAAATACCCTGCAACAAAGTAGGCTCACTGTTTGATTTATGAAAATGAGTCTATGTATACAGAAATACAAATTATACTATAAGTAGAAAAATTAGGCTGTTAGTTATCGGTAATTCCGTAGTAAAAATAAATGATGTTAGTTGTAGTAATTCTTTATTTTCAATTCTTTATTCGAAGTAAAAATATATGAATATTAATGATGTTATTTGTAATTAATTATTTGTACTATACCTAAGAGTAAGACTAGGAGGATATTAGTATAGATTACATAGGTAGTTGAGCGAAAATGAGATGATTTTTTTAATGTAGATAGATTATTGTTGTACCTTATTATAACCATATAATTAAGCATTAGCAATATTAATAATTAAGAAAGGATTAAGTCTATTCTAATAATTAGTATTAACTTAGTTGTGCTTGATAAAATGTTGTGATGGACGATGATGGCACTGCGTGGATAAAACTGCCAAAGTCTAGTGAAGGCTTTTTTACGGGAATTAAATGTTTTATTTAAAATGCAGTTTCTAGATTCTCCGTAGGTGATGAAATAACGTGTCCTTTAAAGAAATGCAAGTGGTATGGTCAAGATATAATATACAATCGTCTCATCTACAATGGACCATCTCCATTATATGTTGACTGGATATATGAGGTTTCTTGACAAAAGAGTGACGATGAAATGGACTGCGAGGAAGGTACAAATTTCGGATTTGGAGATAATCTAGGTGACATGTTGCATCGCACTCATGGAATGGATGCTGGTGAAAATGAGGAGGGTAATGTACCAGCTCCCGATCTTAATAAGTTTTAGCGTCGTATGCAAGATGGAAAGCGACCATTATATTCGGTTATTCAAAATTTTTGCAATTAAGTTTTATCGTTAGGCTATATTACTTAAAATGTGTATATGGAATTATGTATGCTGCATTCGGGGATTTACTAAAGCTGATGAGAGAAGTGTTTCCACAGGCCCACCTACCTCTATCTTTCAATTCTGCCAAGAATATCATAAAAGATATAGGCCTTCATTATGAGAAAATACACGCATGTCCAAATGATTGCATGCTCTATTGGGGACAAAATAGAGATGCAACTGTTTGTACAACTTGTGGTCTTTCAAGATGGCAAGTAGTGAAAAAGAAAGGCATCACTGACAATGATCAAGAAAAGACGATTCGCAAAGTTCCAGTGAAGGTGATGCATTATTTTCCGTTGAAACCAACGCTGCAGAGGTTGTTTGTGTCCAAGGAGTATTCTCAACTTATGCTCCGGCAAGCCATGGGACGAAAAATAGATGGGAAACTTTGACATCCTGCTGATGCTGAGGCATGAAAGGCAATGGATTCAAGGTTTCTAGATTTTTCGATAGAAAACAGAAATATCAGACTTGGTGAAGCCTCCGATGGATTTAGTCCTTACCGTACTATGAGTACAACTCACTCAACAAGGCCAGTGGTATTGGTAAACTACAACCTACCACATTGGCTATAGATGAAGCTTGAGAATTTGATCCTTTTAACATTCATCCCCGGTCCGGAATCTCCAAAAATAACATTGACTTATACATGAAGCCTCTAATTGAAGAATTAAAAGAATTATGGGATATAGACATAGAGACTTATGATGCCTTCACTAATCAGAACTTTAGGCTGCATGCTAGTGTATTGTGGACCATTAGGGATTTCCCCGGATATGCAATGCTATCCGATTGGAGCATAAAGGGAAAATTGACTTGTCCGAAATGCCATTATTAGACATCTTCAATGTACTTGAAGCATAGTAAAAAAATGTGCTACATGAACCATCGAAAATTTCTAGATTCGGAGCATAAGTAGAGGTTTGACAAGAGACGGTTTAATGGTGAAGTTGAAATGGGACAACCTCCACCAGTCTTAAGCGGGACAGATGTAGTCGAATTACTCTCAGGCTATGAAAATGAATTTGGGAAAAAGGACAAAAGCAAGAAAAAAGGACAGACGGGTATAAAGCGTAAAAAGGTCAAATCCCCTTTCAAAAAGAAGTCAATATTCTTTGAATTACCATATTGGAGTCTTAATTTGTTGGGGCATAACCTTGGTGTTATGCACATTGAGAAAAATATTTGTGACAATATTCTTGGTACTTTGTTGAATATTGGCGGCAAGACAAAAGACCACATTAAAAGCTCACTTCGATTTACAGGAAATGGGCATCAAGAAGGTCCTTCATCCCATTAAAACAAGTGATGGAAAATACCTTGAGATTTGGGCTTCTATATTTGAAACGATAAACAAAGAGAAAGAAATTTTATGCTCGGTGTTGGAGAATGCTAAACTGCCACACGGCTGTGCATCTAACATCAGTCGCTATGTTCATACAAAGAAATGGACAATCTGGGGTTATAAGAGCCATGACGCTCATTTTGTTCTTCACTACTTGTTACAGTTTGCAGTTAAAATGACCTTAAAACCTCAGGTTGCATCACCGCTGGTAAGACTTGGTGCATTTTTAAGAGCTCTTTGGAGCAAAGCAATTGATTTAGCTGACTTGAAAAGGCTACAACAAGAAAATGTAGAAATTGTTTTCCAATTTGAGATGATATTTCCACAGGCGTTCTTTGACGTAATGGTTCACTTGTTGGTTCATTTGTGCGAGGAAGTTGAAATGGGGGGACCTGCACATTTGAGATGCATGTGGCCAATTGAGCGCTATCTAGCAAGACTGAAATCTTATGTGCATAACAAGTATAAACCAGGGGTTCCATCGCCGAAGGATACCTGGCTGAAGAATGCTTGACCTTTTGTTCAAGATTCTTAAGAGTTGATTCGGTACCAAAATTCGAGAGTTGTCCAGAAAAGCTAGAATATCCAGTTGGCACAAGAAGAAACAAACATGGAAAGCCTATTCATCTCAAGGAATCTCAATGGGTGGTTTTCCATAGATACATTCTATTCACCTACTCTAACAAGGATGTTGACGGTTTATTTGAGTAAGATTTAAGAACTTATGTATTTTAGTAATAACAAGAATAATTATTTCTTTATAATATTAACTAGGTAATTATCACAGGGAACATCGAGGTTTCATTAATGGTGTTGCAATATCGCAAAATTATAAAAAATAGAGGGCACATACGAAAGATTTTTGGAAGTGGTTCAAGGAGGAGGCTGGTAAAAAGACGGCATATCAAAAGAATTACAAGCCCTTGCAATGGGACCTAATCGAGCAGCTGAAAGGTTTTCAATCTATGTTATCAACGGGTACAAATTCTATACAAAATACAGAGACGATAAATGTACCACCCAAAATAGTGGTGTATTTTTGTCTTCCTTAACCACAAGCTTTGTAACCTCGAAAGATCAGAATCCAGAAGTTGGTATCGTTGATTACTATGGATCAATTGAAGAAATCATAGAAATCGATTATTGGGCAGAAGTCTTTGTGGTTCTGTTCAAGTATTGCTGGTACCATGCGGAAAAAAATTTGTATGGCATGACTCTAGTGAATTTTAGTAGATTGGTTCAAAAATCTGATCCCTATGTTATGGCTACACAAGTGCAACAAGTATTTTATATACAAGATCCGACTGATAAGATGTGGTGTAACGTTATCAATAAATTCCCAAGGGATTAGTGTGATGTGGAAAGTGAAGATAGGATCGAGGATGAGTTTACTGATTTGATGTTACATGATATTTCACGTGATTCTGGAATAGCAGATCAATTTGAAGACGTGTGTTGGTACAGAGAAGATGTCCCGCCCACAAAAATTAAAATTCCTGAATAGTATTATAGGAAACTGTTTATTTTTTTTGAAGATTGTTCTTAATGTTATGTAAAAATATCAACTGAGTGTTGTTTGTGTGAAGTGCTTAAGTGGAGCTTGTTCATTTTCATTATTTTTATGTGCATTACTACTTTTTATTTGCTTGAGTACATTTATATATTGTTTTAGCATATAAATGGCTCGAGTACTTGTAAAACATGTTAATAATAGAAACATGTTAATTTACTTTTTCTATGGACTGCTCGAGTACTTGTTCCTTTTGCTTTATTGTTCATACAGATATGCTCAAGATTTGTTTTGGTTATAATGTGTTTTTCTTCTTCTACACAGGATGGAAGGTGAGTATTTTCATATCAGATTTTACCACATGGGAAAATTTCAAAATACAAAATATGTTGGCGGAGAACAATCTGGGATACCTGGTGTAGATCCTGACAGATTTTTCTACACCGTGCTAATGGAGCATGTTAAAGATGATCTTAAATACTGTGAAGTTGGAGGAATTTATATCAGAAATAATGATGAGCCAGCAAGATGGAAACTTGTGGCTAGTGATATGGACCTTCCCAACTTAGATAAAGAAATGAAGCAAGGTGGTTTCATGGAATTTTACATCGATAACATTGTCGATACTAAATTTGAGCCACTGAAGCAAATGCAACCGCATGTAATCTTGCAACCAAGGCCAAATATGTTTGAAGGTATTATTTTTTGTCATTTATATTACCAAGAACTATGATTTCACCATGGCTACCTTCTCCCCTGTTATTTCATTATTAATCTAACCGCTCATACACAATTGCAGGTACAAAACAAGTCAAATGTCAATTTGTTACCACTCATCAGTTGCAACAATAAAAAAGAAATAAGAAGTGTAATGATCATGTCTATAGTCCTAGGAAGGCTTCTCGGCTGAATAATGTAGAGGTTGGTGTTCCAACTGTTGTTAAGAGTAATCGGATGTCGGTACCTCCAAAAAAACCCGTCAAGGCATGGGTGATTATGCTGAAGTCAGTAGTGTAAGAAAGTCAATCCGACTAGGAAGTGCTACACCAAAAAAGGGTAATGTGGTCCTGCAGGAAAAGCCGAAGTCAATTCTAGGAAAGAGTGCTCAGAAGTTGGGGCTGGTCAAAAATCCAAAAGATGGCGATGCTGCAAATGATATTCCTAAGTCTGCATATGTTCGAAGGAAGTTGGATTTACATAATCTGAGTGATGAAGATAAAAATATTGATGAAACTAAGAAAATGGATGAAAATCAGTTTGAGGTATGTCTTGTGCAGTTTCATTATTTTGACTTGGAATCTATAGCCATCTCATGATTGGATGATTTTGCATTTTTGACTTATTTTATTTCATTAAGTGCAGGTTGAACGTCTACAACCTCCACCTCGGCTTCCATCCCCGTGAAACCAATGACGGAGTATGAATTGGATAAATTTCTAAATATCTAGAGAAACAATGAAAAGCTTCGGGAGTTGGGCCTACCTACAATACCTATTGGCATAGAAGATGATTCTTCAAAAAACCAGCCAAATGTGCGTTCTTTTTTGCATACTTTTTAAATGTACTTACTTTTGAATGTTTATGGGTTACATGTTTTGTTGACATTATTTTATTTTCAGAAAATTAAAAAAGTGAAGAAAGGCGCGGCTGTTGGTAGAGCAACTACTTGTTCACAAGCTGTTTCAGTGACCACAACCGAGAAGGAGGCTGAAAATTCAGTTCTTGTGGAACCTCCTGCGCTAATAGTGTTACCAAATAATCCGGGAGCGGGACAGGGACGTGGAACAATGGAAGAATATTTTGCTATGCGTGAACGCAAACAAAAAAAAAGCTATAGAGGATGTTGCAACTGGAAGTGGAACTAAAACTCATAGGGTTCCGGAAACTAACTTCCCAGATATCGAAGATGAAAAAGTTGAAGAAGGTTTGTGCCTTTTCCCTTGAATTAGTATTAAATAACTACATGCATGCATGTTATATTAATTAATGCAAATTTATATTAATCCAATGTGAAACTTGGGAAATAAAAATATTGTCGATAAAATAAAAATTTATAATCCTCTGTTGCATGATATTTATGTTAACCTGATTCAGATTACAGCTAGGATTTATCTTAACGTCAAATACCAGTGATGTTATATTATTATTACTCAAAATGCATTTAACAATTAGCTGCAAATTAGAGAAAATAAAAATTAAGGTTTATAATCAAATTAGGCGTTTACTGACTCTTTATTCGATTTTACTGAACACTATTCTTAAAGCTGAAGTTCCAAAAAAATATGTGGCATCACGAGAATATATAAAGTGCATACACGGCCCTTTGACAAAAGGATTGTCATCTTCATGAATGAACAGTTCCAGCCTATTTTCGGGAATTCTAAAAATATTTCTGAAATGAGTCGGTTTCTCGGGACACTAAAGAGGTGTGTACCACTGACTTATGTGTTATGGGAGTATGTTCCTACAACCCTGAAGAAAACCCTATGGGACTATGCTAAGGTAACCAATAATTTTTAGCTAGCATTCTTTAAATAATTCAGTCAAATTATATTTTACATTTATTTATATCTTCTTCTATTTCATTATATGTAATCAACGTTACATTCTTCCCGATTAATTGAAAACATGGGTGTGGAAAACAATTCAACAAGCTTGGAAAGGGTGGAAGAATCGAATAAAGAGCGATTATTATATGGCTTATGCAACTGATGAGGACAGGATACAAAATAAGCTTGATGACATTCCGCTTGAGGATTACAAGATACTGTTAAAATATTGGGGATATCCTGATGTTTAGGTTTACGTATAATTACATGTTTTTCTCTGAAATTATGTTATTTAATCATTTTCTCCTGAGACATGATACAATTATGTTATTTAATTTCATGTCATTTTACAGACAAGGGCTGAGAAAAATTCTAAGAGTCGTCTTCAGTTCACGGACACACACACTGTTGGTCTAAAGTTGTTTTCGCAAGTTCGACACGATATGGTACGTTTGTTAAACATGTTTGTGCATATTTTCAATTTGTTTGATATATTATTGTAGTAAATAATATTTATTGTAGTATAGATCTATCGGAGGGTATTAGAGAGTTTTATCACGTCTCTAAATTTGGACTGCAACTAAAACAGGGTTAAAATTTGGTAAAAAATTTTATTATAATGTAACATGCATGATGCAACGATACGAGTCATAAATGGATCATGCCTAGCCAGCTATATGGTTTTCACATGCTACTAATAATTTTTTTATAATCATTTATAAGGTTGTTTATTTGTGTATAAAAATAGATTTATATGTCTTGAAAATAGATTTGTATATCTTACTCGTTTTGTCCTGGTTTTGTTGTCCTCTATTAGCATTTTTCCCTTATTTCCCAAATTAGTTGTCTAATTTGATTAATATGATAAATAAAATGTGAATAAAAATAAATAAAAGGTTAAATTAGGACAACAAAAATTAACTTTTACCCGTTGAATTATTTAGTCGCGCTGAACATAGTGAATTACAAAAAATATATTACCTTGATCATATTATCTTACTACAGTTCACTTGCATCAATTACAAATTTATAATTAGTGACACATTGAGTTGAGGATATATTAAAAAGATTGGAAATGACAGTTTTCGTTGGGAAAATTAAATTAGTTGGCGCAGAATAGAGAATACTACTCATTCTATTTTCTTGGTATGCTTTGATGTTACAGAGACATACTAACAAATTTGTTAGACAGTAGATTATTAAGTCTGGTCTAAGGCAAATATAACTCGTTAAATTAGCCATGAAAGATAAATTTGAAAAATTAAAAATAATTAAGATTCATGTATTATACGGGAAATAATGTTTAACTGCTTTATGATTTTCCTAGGGTAAGAACTTGGCCCCTGGTCAGAAACCATGTGATGGACAAATTTTTATTAAAACCCTTAAGGGCAAGCCTGATCGCCAATACAAGATTAATCCTGATGTCATTAACTTCAGAATTGTAGGTAATATTTTCTTTAATTAATCCCCTAAATCCATATTGCATATGCGTGGTCCATTTCTAGATTATTTGTGGAAACTGATGTCGATTATATCGTAGGAAACACTTGAGAAAAAACTCAATTCATCCGAAGGACTTGATGGTGTTGACGAACTAATTCCAGGAGGAAAAAAGTCCCATGCTCCTGGTTGGCTCATTGGGAGACATGACACAAAGACTGTCAAAAGGCAACTTCAGCGGCTTCTTCAGATCAGTACCTACAAAAGTTAACAAACAAGATCAAGGAGAATTGTGTTGAAGAAATGGAAGTGAAGATTGAAAAAATCAATCAGAAGAAACAGGAGAACTTGGCCTTAGTCCTGAAAAGATTAGCAAATACAAACCCCGGTTGAAGATTGATCTTGATTAAATTTGTTGCACATAAAATATTACGAAGTAAAGTTAAATCCCTTCTAACATCTTTAGTATTCTGGGGGATTATAACTCGATCTATAAACACTTCGTAATTTGTCAAATATCAAAATGGATTAAGTTCACGAGTTAGCCAATTATTTGCACTTCATTTAATTGGATCTTGTCTAACACATTCCGTGCACATAAATTATTATGAAGCATAGTTTTAATCCCTTCTAACATATTTAGTGTTCTGGGGGATTATAACTCGAACTATAAATACTTCGTAATCATCCATTAAATTTAAGAACGAATCAAATCCATGAGTTAGCCAATTAATTTTACGATATTTAACTGGATCTTGGCTAACACATATCGTGTATATGAACAATTACGAGTCATATCGTATAAGCCCCTTCTAACATTTTCAGTGTTCCGTGGGGTTATAATACGATATCTATAAAATACTCATAATTATTCGTCCAAACTTCGAAAGCACAATCTTAAGCCAATTACTTGCACTTAACTTATTTGGATCTTGGCTAAGACTCATAAATCTTATAAACCGTGCTTGAAGTTAAAAGAGTATACTTTGACCATATAATCGTCAATATACAAGTATACCTTAAAACCTTAAGTTGATATACTTAAAGGTAAATTACAACTCCGAGGTTGTAATTAAAAGTATTCTTCGATCTATAAATACATGATCGTAAGAAAAAGAATACTAAAGAAGTCATAAGTGCTTTATATAAAAAGACTTCTCATATTACACCACCTATCTAATTTATCTACAAAGGAGTAATTATAAATATACTTGACTATCTTGTATTATCCTAAGTCAAGTATAACTAATTAGTTTTAATATTCTTATTTGGATATTATACTATTTGTGGGCTAGTAGAGTAACATACTAGTTCAAACCATCTTTTCTATATTTGGTTTATTTCGTAGATTGTCTTATTAGTTTTGTAGTGAGGTGAAGTGACGTGAGGTGATTCTCGTTCTAAGACCCAAGTCCTAGACGTACTAACGGGGAGTTAGCAGTCTTCGCACCGTGAGGAAGAGGAGAGACCCAAGACCCAAGACCAGATCATTAAGATCCAAGACCGACAAAAGCTAAGGAAGCCAAGTCCACACAAATGTTGTTAGATATATTTGATATTGTCATGTCTAATATGATTTATATTTAGTTTTCAGATCTTACTTAAACAGGACAAATCAGTACTTAACTGGAAATCATCACTTATACTGAAGTCAGAACTTAAGTTATCAGGAGATATTTATCAGAAGATAATATCAGGACTTAAGGAGACTTTCAGATAAGGAAGGCGGCTGATTGAAAGGAAAGAATATCAAGACAAATGCAAGAATAGATATGCATGAAGAAGGAATTCTATGAAGAATAGAATACTTGGAAGAAAAGATAACTAGTTGATATATTTTAGGAAGCAGAATTATATTCCATATCAATTAGCGATTATCTTGTATCTGTGCTGTATATAAACACAGATATAGGATTTACACTATATGTGTTATCATTATCGAGAATAATATTCATTGTAAACCTAGCAGCTCTCATGATATTTTGTTCATCACTGAGAGAGGACAATTCCAGATTGTGACAGAGTTTAATAAAGTTTGTTTTCTGTTACTTGTGTTCTTTAATTCGATTTGATTGTGCTAAACACTGTATTTAACCCCCTTCTACAGTGCGTGTGACCTAACAAGTGGTATCAGAGCCTTCTGTTAAAACACAAACAGTTTAAGATCCAAAATCAATCATGTCTATAGCAGAAACTCCAACCAAGTCCACCAATACTGAAGAACCTCCAAAGACTCAAATCAATAGTCGATATGAGACTATTAGAGTTTCCATACTGAAACCATCTGAATATCTCATATGGAAGGTGAGGATGTCTATGTTTCTGGAAGCTACAGATCCAGAATATCTTGACAGAATCAATGAAGGACAATACAAGCCAACCAAACTCGCTGTTGCAGTTGCAGGTGAACCAGCAAAGTCTGTACCAAAGGAGAAGAGTGATTACACTGCTGAAGATATCTCTTCAATTGCTAAGGATGCTAAGGTACGACACTTGCTGCATAGTGCCATTGATAATGTCATGTCAAACAGGGTAATTAACTGCAAGATTGTAAAGGAGATATGGGAAGCCTTGGAGACAAGATGCCAGGGAACTGATTCAATTAAGAAAAATAGGAAGACTATACTCACTCAAGAGTATGAGCACTTTGACTCAAAGTCTGATGAGTCATTAACTGGCTTATATGACAGATTTGTCAAACTCTTTAATGATTTGTCACTAGTTGATAAGGAATATGATCTTGAAGATTCAAATCTTAAATTCCTGTTAGCTCTTCCTAAAAGTTGGGATTTGAAGGCCGCAACTATAAGAGACAACTATAATCTTGAAGAAATAACTCTTGATGAAATTTATGGGATGTTCAAGACTCATAAACTTGAGATGGAACAAAGAAGTAAGAGGAAAGGAGGAAAGTCAAGGACAGTTGCTCTTAAGGCCGAGGAGGAATCCCCCAAAGCAGCTACCTCAAGGAAAGGCAAGGGAAAAGCTCTCATCACAAAGTCTGATACTGAGTCATCAAGTTCTCATAGTGATGATGACTCAAAAACTGAAAGCCTACCTGAGATGGATGCTGATGAAGAGATGATGAAGTTGTGTGCTCTTATGGTGAAAGGAATCACAAGGATTGTATACAGGAAATTCAGAAAAGGAAAAAAGTCTTCTAGGAAAGGTGCAAGTTCTGATAAGAAGAGTTTCAAAAAATCTGAAGGCAAAGGAGGAAAGTATGACAGAGGAGATTACTCAAATGTCAAATGCTACAACTGTGGTGAGAAAGGCCACATATCTCCTGATTGCAAGAAAGTGAATAGTGATAAAGGCAAGAGAAGAAAAGCTGGACAGACACTTCAGATTCTGAAAGTGAGGAGAACTATGCCTTGATGGCAAATGCCGATAGCAGTCCTGATGCTGCTGAGTTAAAGGTACCTCAAACTACTTATGCCTTTCATACTGATGATATTAATGAGTTGAGAAGATATCTTAAAACCATGTTTATTAGTTATAGAGATCAAACTTTAACATGTGAAAGATTAACTTCTGAAAATCTTGCTTATAAAAAGAGGAATGATTATTTAGAAAAAGATTTAGTCATGTTCCATCAAACTCAGAAAGATAGAGATGATGTTTTCTATGTTAGGGATGAAGTACTTAAAATGAATGAATCTCTAAAAACTGAGTTAGAAAAGGAAAAAGAGATTATCAGGACTCGGACTAACTCTGGCAGATCAACTCAGAAATTGTTAAGTAGTGGAAACTGGAAAGAAGGCTTAGGTTATAGAGATGATAAGAATGATAAAGGAACTGTAGAAATTGAGCCTATAGTTGTTAAACAGAAGCCAAAGGTAAAACCTGTTAAGTTTGTAGCTGTAAAGTCTGATACTGAGAAATCAGAAGGTAAAGAGGAATTAACTTCTGATAAACTAAAACAGGAAAAGCCAAATGAAGTTGAAATAGGCTTAATGACTAAGAAGCAGCTTAAGTACAAGCTGAAAGATGTTAAGAATGTAAACAGGGTAAAGCCACCTAGGAAAAATAGGAATGGAAAGGAAGGTGTGAATAAAAGCAATGATTATAAGCCTGTTCTTAATGCTCCTAGAAAAACATGTCATAACTGTGGAAATTCTAACCATCTAGCTTCTTTTTGCAGGAAGAATAAGAACATAAACTCATTACCTTCAAAGTCAGGAGTTAAGAGTCAGTATGTTAGATATAGGCCACAAAATCCTTGTTTTCATTGTGGTAGTTTATGGCATTCCATTTATACTTGTAAGGAATATCATAGTTTGTAGTATGATTATTATCAAATAAAACCTTCTTTAAAGAAAGTTAGCATTGTTCCTTCTAGTGTAAGTTCTGATGCAAAGTCTGATACTATAAATGCTGATAAGAAAACTGTTAACATAAATTCTGATGCTAAATCCGCTAAAAATGTTAACAAACTTAATAAGGCCAAAGGATCCAAGCAAGTCTGGGTCCTTAAAACTAATCATTAGTGGTCTTTGTGATTGCAGGGCAACAGGAAAAATATCCTGGTTCTGGACAGTGGATGTTCAGGACATATGACTGGAAATAAAGCCATGCTATCAGACTTTGTGGAGAAAGCTGACCCAAGTGTTTCTTATGGAGATGGCAACATGGGAAAAACTTTGGGATATGGAAATATCAATCTGGGAAATGTCATCATTGAAAAAGTAGCTCTGGGCTCAGGACTTAAACACAATCTGCTCAGTGTTAGTCAAATCTGTGACAGAGGTTATGATGTGGATTTCTTTGAAGAACACTGTGAAGTTGTAAGCAAATCTACAGGCAAAGTTGTTCTGAAAGGATACAGGCATGGTAACATTTATGAAGCCAAGCTTTCAACAAGTACTGATGGTTCTGCAATCTATCTGTTAAGTAGAGCATCAATTGAAGAAAGTTGGAATTGGCACAAGAAACTTTCTCATTTAAATTTCAACAATATAAATGAACTAGTCAAGAAAGATCTTGTGAGAGGACTGCCAAAATCAGTATTTTCTCCTGATGGCCTTTGTGATTCATGTCAGAAGGCTAAATAAGCAAGACTGAATCATCAATTCTTGAGCCTTATTACCTACTACATGTTGATCTATTTGGTCCAGTGAATGTCATGTCTATTGCAAAGAAGAAATATGCTATGGTTACAGTGGATGAGTTCACCAGATACACATGGGTGTATTTCTTGCACACAAAAAGTGAAACTGCATCCATTTTGATTGATAATGTCAAGCAACTGGATAAATTGGTCAAAGATTCTGTGAAGATCATAAGAAGTGATAATGGCACTGAGTTCAAGATGTAGTACTTGGTGTAAGTGTTTATTTAAATTATAATTTACTATAGTCGGCAAAATTGGTAAATTGTTGGAGTAGTGATAAAAATGTGATTTGTGTTGTTGCGAATGCATTTGTATCATTTGTGATAATAACAACTAATCTCCTTGTTACTTTGCTAAGTTATCTTTTAGGTAACATATTCATTGATTGTACATCCATGTGTTACTGATGGATATTTTAATTCGTCATTTATAAATTATAGAGAAATACCCTGCAACAAAGTAGGCTCACTGTTTGCTTTATGAAAATGAGTCTATGTATACAGAAATACAAATTATACTATAAGTAGAATTATAAGGCTGTTAGTTATCGGAAATTCCGTAGTAAAAATAAATGATGTTAGTAGTAGTAATTTTTATTTGCAATTATTTATTTGAAGTAAAAATAAATGAATATAAATGATGTCATTTGTAATTAATTATTTGATTCGAAGCAGCATTCAGGTTCATTTAGGGTTCAATTAGGGTTCGGAGCAGCATTCTAAGCATCATTCGAGTTCATTTTGGGTTCAATTAGGGTTCAACTAGGGGTGTTGAAGCTTGTTCAATTTGGGTTGCATCTGTGTGTGCTTTTGAGTTATGAACTCTGTTCCTATTCTATTTTTATGTGAAACATGTTTGTTTGGGGTTATTTGATATATGTTTTGTGTTTGCATGTAGTGGGATGTTTATTTGGTCTCTCTCTGCCCCCCTCCCTCGCCCTCCCCCTCCCCCTCCCCTTCGGTCTAAGTTCCATCTGAAGCTTGACTAAAGTCAAGGCATCATTTTTATGAATGAGATGTTTATTTGCTTTCGTAATATTGTGTATGTGTTCTTCTATTTTTACAAAAAATACATTAGTTCAATGTGTTCGCTTGTCAACATTTTCATTTAACTTTATGTTACCTGAAATTGTAGTATGTTTAATCCCTGAGCCAAAAGATGTAGTACTTGGTGTAAGTGTTTATTTAAATTATAATTTACTATAGTCGACAAAATTGATAAACTGTAGGAGTACTGATAAAAATGTGACTTGTGTTGTTGTGAATGCATTTGTATCATTTGTGATAATAACAACTAATCTAGTTGTCACTTTGCTAAGCTATCCTTTAGGTAACATATTCATTGATTGTACATTCATGTGTTACTGATGGATATTTTAATTCATCATTTATAAATTATAGCGAAATACCCTATAAGAAAGTAGGCTCACTGTTTGATTTATGAAAATGAGTCTATGTATACAGAAATATAAATTATATTATAATGAGAATTATAAGGCTGTTAGTTATCGGTTATTCCGTAGTAATAATAAATGATGTTAGTAGTAGTAATTCTTTATTTGCAATTCTTTATTCGAAGTAAAAATAAATGAATATAAATGATGTTATTTGTAATTAATTATTTGATTCGAAGCAGCAATCGGGTTCATTTAGGGTTCAATTAGGGTTCGTAGCAGCATTCTAAGCATCATTCGGGTTCATTTTCGGTTCAATTAGGGTTCAACTAGGGGTGTTGAAGCTTGTTCAATTTGGGTTGCATCTGTGTGTGCTTTTGAGTTATGAACTCTGTTCCTATTCTATTTTTATGTCAAACATGTTTGTTTGGGGTTATTTGATATATGTTTTGTGTTTGCATGTAGTGGGATGTTTATTTGGTCTCTCTCTGCCCCCCTCCCTCGCCCTCCCCCTCCCCCTCCCTTTCGGTCTAAGTTCCATCTGAAGCTTGACTAAAGTCAAGGCATCATTTTTATGAATGAGATGTTTATTTGCTTTCGTAATGTTGTGTATGTGTTCTTCTATTTTTACAAAAAATACATTAGTTCAATGTGTTTGCTTGTCAACATTTTCATTTAACTTTATGTTACCTGAAATTGTAGTATGTTTAATCCCTGAGCCAAAAGATGTAGTACTTGGTGTAATTGTTTATTTAAATTATAATTTACTATAGTAGGCAAAATTGATAAACTGTAGGAGTACTGATAAAAATGTGATTTGTGTTGTTGTGAATGCATTTGTATCATTTGTGATAATAACAACTAATCTAGTTGTCACTTTGCTAAGCTATCCTTTAGGTAACATATTCATTGATTGTACATTCATGTGTTACTGATGGATATTTTAATTCATCATTTATAAATTATAGCGAAATACCCTATAACAAAGTAGGCTCACTTTTTGATTTATGAAAATGAGTCTATGTATACAGAAATACAAATTATATTATAATGAGAATTATAAGGCTGTTAGTTATCGGTTATTCCGTAGTAATAATAAATGATGTTAGTAGTAGTAATTCTTTATTTGCAATTCTTTATTCGAAGTAAAAATAAATGAATATAAATGATGTTATTTGTAATTAATTATTTGATTCGAAGCAGCATTCGGGTTCATTTAGGGTTCAATTAGGGTTCGGAGCAGCATTCTAAGCATCATTCGGGTTCATTTTGGGTTCAATTAGGGTTCAACTAGGGGTGTTGAAGCTTGTTCAATTTGGGTTGCATCTGTGTTTGCTTTTGAGTTATGAACTCTGTTCATGTTCTATTTTTATGTGTAACATGTTTGTTTGGGGTTATTTGATATATGTTTTGTGTTTTCATGTAGTGGGATGTTTATTTGGTCTCTCTCTACCCCCCGCCCTCCCCCTCCCCCTCCCCCTCCCCCTCCCCTTCGGTCTAAGTTCTTTCTGAAGCTTGACTAAAGTCAGGGCCTCATTTTTATGAATGAGATGTTTATTTGCTTTCGTAATGTTGTGTATGTGTTCTTCTATTATTATGAAAAATACATTAATTCAATGTGTTCTCTTGTCAACGTTTTGACTTAACTTTATATTACCTGAAATTGTAGTCTGTGTAATCCTTGAGCCAAAAGATGTAGTACCTGGTGTAAGTGTTTATTTAAATTATAATTTACTATAGTTGGCAAAATTGGTAAACTGTAGGAGTACTGACAAAAATGTGATTTGTGTTGTTGCGAATGCATTTGTATCATTTGTGATAATAACAACTAATCTCCTTGTTACTTTGCTAAGTTATCTTTTAGGTAACATATTCATTGATTGTACATCCATGTGTTACTGATGGATATTTTAATTCGTCATTTATAAATTATAGAGAAATACCCTGCAACAAAGTAGGCTCACTGTTTGCTTTATGAAAATGAGTCTATGTATACAGAAATACAAATTATACTATAAGTAGAATTATAAGGCTGTTAGTTATCGGAAATTCCGTAGTAAAAATAAATGATGTTAGTAGTAGTAATTTTTATTTGCAATTATTTATTTGAAGTAAAAATAAATGAATATAAATGATGTCATTTGTAATTAATTATTTGATTCGAAGCAGCATTCAGGTTCATTTAGGGTTCAATTAGGGTTCGGAGCAGCATTCTAAGCATCATTCGAGTTCATTTTGGGTTCAATTAGGGTTCAACTAGGGGTGTTGAAGCTTGTTCAATTTGGGTTGCATCTGTGTGTGCTTTTGAGTTATGAACTCTGTTCCTATTCTATTTTTATGTGAAACATGTTTGTTTGGGGTTATTTGATATATGTTTTGTGTTTGCATGTAGTGGGATGTTTATTTGGTCTCTCTGCCCCCCTCCCTCGCCCTCCCCCTCCCCCTCCCCTTCGGTCTAAGTTCCATCTGAAGCTTGACTAAAGTCAAGGCATCATTTTTATGAATGAGATGTTTATTTGCTTTCGTAATATTGTGTATGTGTTCTTCTATTTTTACAAAAAATACATTAGTTCAATGTGTTCGCTTGTCAACATTTTCATTTAACTTTATGTTACCTGAAATTGTAGTATGTTTAATCCCTGAGCCAAAAGATGTAGTACTTGGTGTAAGTGTTTATTTAAATTATAATTTACTATAGTCGGCAAAATTGATAAACTGTAGGAGTACTGATAAAAATGTGACTTGTGTTGTTGTGAATGCATTTGTATCATTTGTGATAATAACAACTAATCTAGTTGTCACTTTGCTAAGCTATCCTTTAGGTAACATATTCATTGATTGTACATTCATGTGTTACTGATGGATATTTTAATTCATCATTTATAAATTATAGCGAAATACCCTATAAGAAAGTAGGCTCACTGTTTGATTTATGAAAATGAGTCTATGTATACAGAAATATAAATTATATTATAATGAGAATTATAAGGCTGTTAGTTATCGGTTATTCCGTAGTAATAATAAATGATGTTAGTAGTAGTAATTCTTTATTTGCAATTCTTTATTCGAAGTAAAAATAAATGAATATAAATGATGTTATTTGTAATTAATTATTTGATTCGAAGCAGCAATCGGGTTCATTTAGGGTTCAATTAGGGTTCGTAGCAGCATTCTAAGCATCATTCGGGTTCATTTTCGGTTCAATTAGGGTTCAACTAGGGGTGTTGAAGCTTGTTCAATTTGGGTTGCATCTGTGTGTGCTTTTGAGTTATGAACTCTGTTCCTATTCTATTTTTATGTCAAACATGTTTGTTTGGGGTTATTTGATATATGTTTTGTGTTTGCATGTAGTGGGATGTTTATTTGGTCTCTCTCTGCCCCCCTCCCTCGCCCTCCCCCTCCCCCTCCCCTTCGGTCTAAGTTCCATCTGAAGCTTGACTAAAGTCAAGGCATCATTTTTATGAATGAGATGTTTATTTGCTTTCGTAATGTTGTGTATGTGTTCTTCTATTTTTACAAAAAATACATTAGTTCAATGTGTTTGCTTGTCAACATTTTCATTTAACTTTATGTTACCTGAAATTGTAGTATGTTTAATCCCTGAGCCAAAAGATGTAGTACTTGGTGTAAGTGTTTATTTAAATTATAATTTACTATAGTAGGCAAAATTGATAAACTGTAGGAGTACTGATAAAAATGTGATTTGTGTTGTTGTGAATGCATTTGTATCATTTGTGATAATAACAACTAATCTAGTTGTCACTTTGCTAAGCTATCCTTTAGGTAACATATTCATTGATTGTACATTCATGTGTTACTGATGGATATTTTAATTCATCATTTATAAATTATAGCGAAATACCCTATAACAAAGTAGGCTCACTTTTTGATTTATGAAAATGAGTCTATGTATACAGAAATACAAATTATATTATAATGAGAATTATAAGGCTGTTAGTTATCGGTTATTCCGTAGTAATAATAAATGATGTTAGTAGTAGTAATTCTTTATTTGCAATTCTTTATTCGAAGTAAAAATAAATGAATATAAATGATGTTATTTGTAATTAATTATTTGATTCGAAGCAGCATTCGGGTTCATTTAGGGTTCAATTAGGGTTCGGAGCAGCATTCTAAGCATCATTCGGGTTCATTTTGGGTTCAATTAGGGTTCAACTAGGGGTGTTGAAGCTTGTTCAATTTGGGTTGCATCTGTGTTTGCTTTTGAGTTATGAACTCTGTTCATGTTCTATTTTTATGTGTAACATGTTTGTTTGGGGTTATTTGATATATGTTTTGTGTTTTCATGTAGTGGGATGTTTATTTGGTCTCTCTCTACCCCCCTCCCTCCCCCTCCCCCTCCCCCTCCCCCTCCCCTTCGGTCTAAGTTCTTTCTGAAGCTTGACTAAAGTCAGGGCCTCATTTTTATGAATGAGATGTTTATTTGCTTTCGTAATGTTGTGTATGTGTTCTTCTATTATTATGAAAAATACATTAATTCAATGTGTTCTCTTGTCAACGTTTTGACTTAACTTTATATTACCTGAAATTGTAGTCTGTGTAATCCTTGAGCCAAAAGATGTAGTACCTGGTGTAAGTGTTTATTTAAATTATAATTTACTATAGTTGGCAAAATTGGTAAACTGTAGGAGTACTGACAAAAATGTGATTTGTGTTGTTGCGAATGCATTTGTATCATTTGTGATAATAACAACTAATCTCCTTGTTACTTTGCTAAGTTATCTTTTAGGTAACATATTCATTGATTGTACATCCATGTGTTACTGATGGATATTTTAATTCGTCATTTATAAATTATAGAGAAATACCCTGCAACAAAGTAGGCTCACTGTTTGCTTTATGAAAATGAGTCTATGTATACAGAAATACAAATTATACTATAAGTAGAATTATAAGGCTGTTAGTTATCGGAAATTCCGTAGTAAAAATAAATGATGTTAGTAGTAGTAATTTTTATTTGCAATTATTTATTTGAAGTAAAAAAAAATGAATATAAATGATGTCATTTGTAATTAATTATTTGATTCGAAGCAGCATTCAGGTTCATTTAGGGTTCAATTAGGGTTCGGAGCAGCATTCTAAGCATCATTCGAGTTCATTTTGGGTTCAATTAGGGTTCAACTAGGGGTGTTGAAGCTTGTTCAATTTGGGTTGCATCTGTGTGTGCTTTTGAGTTATGAACTCTGTTCCTATTCTATTTTTATGTGAAACATGTTTGTTTGGGGTTATTTGATATATGTTTTGTGTTTGCATGTAGTGGGATGTTTATTTGGTCTCTCTCTGCCCCCCTCCCTCGCCCTCCCCCTCCCCCTCCCCTTCGGTCTAAGTTCCATCTGAAGCTTGACTAAAGTCAAGGCATCATTTTTATGAATGAGATGTTTATTTGCTTTCATAATATTGTGTATGTGTTCTTCTATTTTTACAAAAAATACATTAGTTCAATGTGTTCGCTTGTCAACATTTTCATTTAACTTTATGTTACCTGAAATTGTAGTATGTTTAATCCCTGAGCCAAAAGATGTAGTACTTGGTGTAAGTGTTTATTTAAATTATAATTTACTATAGTCGGCAAAATTGATAAACTGTAGGAGTACTGATAAAAATGTGACTTGTGTTGTTGTGAATGCATTTGTATCATTTGTGATAATAACAACTAATCTAGTTGTCACTTTGCTAAGCTATCCTTTAGGTAACATATTCATTGATTGTACATTCATGTGTTACTGATGGATATTTTAATTCATCATTTATAAATTATAGCGAAATACCCTATAAGAAAGTAGGCTCACTGTTTGATTTATGAAAATGAGTCTATGTATACAGAAATATAAATTATATTATAATGAGAATTATAAGGCTGTTAGTTATCGGTTATTCCGTAGTAATAATAAATGATGTTAGTAGTAGTAATTCTTTATTTGCAATTCTTTATTCGAAGTAAAAATAAATGAATATAAATGATGTTATTTGTAATTAATTATTTGATTCGAAGCAGCAATCGGGTTCATTTAGGGTTCAATTAGGGTTCGTAGCAGCATTCTAAGCATCATTCGGGTTCATTTTCGGTTCAATTAGGGTTCAACTAGGGGTGTTGAAGCTTGTTCAATTTGGGTTGCATCTGTGTGTGCTTTTGAGTTATGAACTCTGTTCCTATTCTATTTTTATGTCAAACATGTTTGTTTGGGGTTATTTGATATATGTTTTGTGTTTGCATGTAGTGGGATGTTTATTTGGTCTCTCTCTGCCCCCCTCCCTCGCCCTCCCCCTCCCCCTCCCCTTCGGTCTAAGTTCCATCTGAAGCTTGACTAAAGTCAAGGCATCATTTTTATGAATGAGATGTTTATTTGCTTTCGTAATGTTGTGTATGTGTTCTTCTATTTTTACAAAAAATACATTAGTTCAATGTGTTTGCTTGTCAACATTTTCATTTAACTTTATGTTACCTGAAATTGTAGTATGTTTAATCCCTGAGCCAAAAGATGTAGTACTTGGTGTAAGTGTTTATTTAAATTATAATTTACTATAGTAGGCAAAATTGATAAACTGTAGGAGTACTGATAAAAATGTGATTTGTGTTGTTGTGAATGCATTTGTATCATTTGTGATAATAACAACTAATCTAGTTGTCACTTTGCTAAGCTATCCTTTAGGTAACATATTCATTGATTGTACATTCATGTGTTACTGATGGATATTTTAATTCATCATTTATAAATTATAGCGAAATACCCTATAACAAAGTAGGCTCACTTTTTGATTTATGAAAATGAGTCTATGTATACAGAAATACAAATTATATTATAATGAGAATTATAAGGCTGTTAGTTATCGGTTATTCCGTAGTAATAATAAATGATGTTAGTAGTAGTAATTCTTTATTTGCAATTCTTTATTCGAAGTAAAAATAAATGAATATAAATGATGTTATTTGTAATTAATTATTTGATTCGAAGCAGCATTCGGGTTCATTTAGGGTTCAATTAGGGTTCGGAGCAGCATTCTAAGCATCATTCGGGTTCATTTTGGGTTCAATTAGGGTTCAACTAGGGGTGTTGAAGCTTGTTCAATTTGGGTTGCATCTGTGTTTGCTTTTGAGTTATGAACTCTGTTCATGTTCTATTTTTATGTGTAACATGTTTGTTTGGGGTTATTTGATATATGTTTTGTGTTTTCATGTAGTGGGACGTTTATTTGGTCTCTCTCTACCCCCCTCCCTCCCCCTCCCCCTCCCCCTCCCCCTCCCCTTCGGTCTAAGTTCTTTCTGAAGCTTGACTAAAGTCAGGGCCTCATTTTTATGAATGAGATGTTTATTTGCTTTCGTAATGTTGTGTATGTGTTCTTCTATTATTATGAAAAATACATTAATTCAATGTGTTCTCTTGTCAACGTTTTGACTTAACTTTATATTACCTGAAATTGTAGTCTGTGTAATCCTTGAGCCAAAAGATGTAGTACCTGGTGTAAGTGTTTATTTAAATTATAATTTACTATAGTTGGCAAAATTGGTAAACTGTAGGAGTACTGACAAAAATGTGATTTGTGTTGTTGCGAATGCATTTGTATCATTTGTGATAATAACAACTAATCTCCTTGTTACTTTGCTAAGTTATCTTTTAGGTAACATATTCATTGATTGTACATCCATGTGTTACTGATGGATATTTTAATTCGTCATTTATAAATTATAGAGAAATACCCTGCAACAAAGTAGGCTCACTGTTTGCTTTATGAAAATGAGTCTATGTATACAGAAATACAAATTATACTATAAGTAGAATTATAAGGCTGTTAGTTATCGGAAATTCCGTAGTAAAAATAAATGATGTTAGTAGTAGTAATTTTTATTTGCAATTATTTATTTGAAGTAAAAATAAATGAATATAAATGATGTCATTTGTAATTAATTATTTGATTCGAAGCAGCATTCAGGTTCATTTAGGGTTCAATTAGGGTTCGGAGCAGCATTCTAAGCATCATTCGAGTTCATTTTGGGTTCAATTAGGGTTCAACTAGGGGTGTTGAAGCTTGTTCAATTTGGGTTGCATCTGTGTGTGCTTTTGAGTTATGAACTCTGTTCCTATTCTATTTTTATGTGAAACATGTTTGTTTGGGGTTATTTGATATATGTTTTGTGTTTGCATGTAGTGGGATGTTTATTTGGTCTCTCTCTGCCCCCCTCCCTCGCCCTCCCCCTCCCCCTCCCCTTCGGTCTAAGTTCCATCTGAAGCTTGACTAAAGTCAAGGCATCATTTTTATGAATGAGATGTTTATTTGCTTTCGTAATATTGTGTATGTGTTCTTCTATTTTTACAAAAAATACATTAGTTCAATGTGTTCGCTTGTCAACATTTTCATTTAACTTTATGTTACCTGAAATTGTAGTATGTTTAATCCCTGAGCCAAAAGATGTAGTACTTGGTGTAAGTGTTTATTTAAATTATAATTTACTATAGTCGGCAAAATTGATAAACTGTAGGAGTACTGATAAAAATGTGACTTGTGTTGTTGTGAATGCATTTGTATCATTTGTGATAATAACAACTAATCTAGTTGTCACTTTGCTAAGCTATCCTTTAGGTAACATATTCATTGATTGTACATTCATGTGTTACTGATGGATATTTTAATTCATCATTTATAAATTATAGCGAAATACCCTATAAGAAAGTAGGCTCACTGTTTGATTTATGAAAATGAGTCTATGTATACAGAAATATAAATTATATTATAATGAGAATTATAAGGCTGTTAGTTATCGGTTATTCCGTAGTAATAATAAATGATGTTAGTAGTAGTAATTCTTTATTTGCAATTCTTTATTCGAAGTAAAAATAAATGAATATAAATGATGTTATTTGTAATTAATTATTTGATTCGAAGCAGCAATCGGGTTCATTTAGGGTTCAATTAGGGTTCGTAGCAGCATTCTAAGCATCATTCGGGTTCATTTTCGGTTCAATTAGGGTTCAACTAGGGGTGTTGAAGCTTGTTCAATTTGGGTTGCATCTGTGTGTGCTTTTGAGTTATGAACTCTGTTCCTATTCTATTTTTATGTCAAACATGTTTGTTTGGGGTTATTTGATATATGTTTTGTGTTTGCATGTAGTGGGATGTTTATTTGGTCTCTCTCTGCCCCCCTCCCTCGCCCTCCCCCTCCCCCTCCCCTTCGGTCTAAGTTCCATCTGAAGCTTGACTAAAGTCAAGGCATCATTTTTATGAATGAGATGTTTATTTGCTTTCGTAATGTTGTGTATGTGTTCTTCTATTTTTACAAAAAATACATTAGTTCAATGTGTTTGCTTGTCAACATTTTCATTTAACTTTATGTTACCTGAAATTATAGTATGTTTAATCCCTGAGCCAAAAGATGTAGTACTTGGTGTAATTGTTTATTTAAATTATAATTTACTATAGTAGGCAAAATTGATAAACTGTAGGAGTACTGATAAAAATGTGATTTGTGTTGTTGTGAATGCATTTGTATCATTTGTGATAATAACAACTAATCTAGTTGTCACTTTGCTAAGCTATCCTTTAGGTAACATATTCATTGATTGTACATTCATGTGTTACTGATGGATATTTTAATTCATCATTTATAAATTATAGCGAAATACCCTATAACAAAGTAGGCTCACTTTTTGATTTATGAAAATGAGTCTATGTATACAGAAATACAAATTATATTATAATGAGAATTATAAGGCTGTTAGTTATCGGTTATTCCGTAGTAATAATAAATGATGTTAGTAGTAGTAATTCTTTATTTGCAATTCTTTATTCGAAGTAAAAATAAATGAATATAAATGATGTTATTTGTAATTAATTATTTGATTCGAAGCAGCATTCGGGTTCATTTAGGGTTCAATTAGGGTTCGGAGCAGCATTCTAAGCATCATTCGGGTTCATTTTGGGTTCAATTAGGGTTCAACTAGGGGTGTTGAAGCTTGTTCAATTTGGGTTGCATCTGTGTTTGCTTTTGAGTTATGAACTCTGTTCATGTTCTATTTTTATGTGTAACATGTTTGTTTGGGGTTATTTGATATATGTTTTGTGTTTTCATGTAGTGGGATGTTTATTTGGTCTCTCTCTACCCCCCTCCCTCCCCCTCCCCCTCCCCCTCCCCTTCGGTCTAAGTTCTTTCTGAAGCTTGACTAAAGTCAGGGCCTCATTTTTATGAATGAGATGTTTATTTGCTTTTGTAATGTTGTGTATGTGTTCTTCTATTATTATGAAAAATACATTAATTCAATGTGTTCTCTTGTCAACGTTTTGACTTAACTTTATATTACCTGAAATTGTAGTCTGTGTAATCCTTGAGCCAAAAGATGTAGTACCTGGTGTAAGTGTTTATTTAAATTATAATTTACTATAGTTGGCAAAATTGGTAAACTGTAGGAGTACTGACAAAAATGTGATTTGTGTTGTTGCGAATGCATTTGTATCATTTGTGATAATAACAACTAATCTCCTTGTTACTTTGCTAAGTTATCTTTTAGGTAACATATTCATTGATTGTACATCCATGTGTTACTGATGGATATTTTAATTCGTCATTTATAAATTATAGAGAAATACCCTGCAACAAAGTAGGCTCACTGTTTGCTTTATGAAAATGAGTCTATGTATACAGAAATACAAATTATACTATAAGTAGAATTATAAGGCTGTTAGTTATCGGAAATTCCGTAGTAAAAATAAATGATGTTAGTAGTAGTAATTTTTATTTGCAATTATTTATTTGAAGTAAAAATAAATGAATATAAATGATGTCATTTGTAATTAATTATTTGATTCGAAGCAGCATTCAGGTTCATTTAGGGTTCAATTAGGGTTCGGAGCAGCATTCTAAGCATCATTCGAGTTCATTTTGGGTTCAATTAGGGTTCAACTAGGGGTGTTGAAGCTTGTTCAATTTGGGTTGCATCTGTGTGTGCTTTTGAGTTATGAACTCTGTTCCTATTCTATTTTTATGTGAAACATGTTTGTTTGGGGTTATTTGATATATGTTTTGTGTTTGCATGTAGTGGGATGTTTATTTGGTCTCTCTCTGCCCCCCTCCCTCGCCCTCCCCCTCCCCCTCCCCTTCGGTCTAAGTTCCATCTGAAGCTTGACTAAAGTCAAGGCATCATTTTTATGAATGAGATGTTTATTTGCTTTCGTAATATTGTGTATGTGTTCTTCTATTTTTACAAAAAATACATTAGTTCAATGTGTTCGCTTGTCAACATTTTCATTTAACTTTATGTTACCTGAAATTGTAGTATGTTTAATCCCTGAGCCAAAAGATGTAGTACTTGGTGTAAGTGTTTATTTAAATTATAATTTACTATAGTCGGCAAAATTGATAAACTGTAGGAGTACTGATAAAAATGTGACTTGTGTTGTTGTGAATGCATTTGTATCATTTGTGATAATAACAACTAATCTAGTTGTCACTTTGCTAAGCTATCCTTTAGGTAACATATTCATTGATTGTACATTCATGTGTTACTGATGGATATTTTAATTCATCATTTATAAATTATAGCGAAATACCCTATAAGAAAGTAGGCTCACTGTTTGATTTATGAAAATGAGTCTATGTATACAGAAATATAAATTATATTATAATGAGAATTATAAGGCTGTTAGTTATCGGTTATTCCGTAGTAATAATAAATGATGTTAGTAGTAGTAATTCTTTATTTGCAATTCTTTATTCGAAGTAAAAATAAATGAATATAAATGATGTTATTTGTAATTAATTATTTGATTCGAAGCAGCAATCGGGTTCATTTAGGGTTCAATTAGGGTTCGTAGCAGCATTCTAAGCATCATTCGGGTTCATTTTCGGTTCAATTAGGGTTCAACTAGGGGTGTTGAAGCTTGTTCAATTTGGGTTGCATCTGTGTGTGCTTTTGAGTTATGAACTCTGTTCCTATTCTATTTTTATGTCAAACATGTTTGTTTGGGGTTATTTGATATATGTTTTGTGTTTGCATGTAGTGGGATGTTTATTTGGTCTCTCTCTGCCCCCCTCCCTCGCCCTCCCCCTCCCCCTCCCTTCGGTCTAAGTTCCATCTGAAGCTTGACTAAAGTCAAGGCATCATTTTTATGAATGAGATGTTTATTTGCTTTCGTAATGTTGTGTATGTGTTCTTCTATTTTTACAAAAAATACATTAGTTCAATGTGTTTGCTTGTCAACATTTTCATTTAACTTTATGTTACCTGAAATTGTAGTATGTTTAATCCCTGAGCCAAAAGATGTAGTACTTGGTGTAAGTGTTTATTTAAATTATAATTTACTATAGTAGGCAAAATTGATAAACTGTAGGAGTACTGATAAAAATGTGATTTGTGTTGTTGTGAATGCATTTGTATCATTTGTGATAATAACAACTAATCTAGTTGTCACTTTGCTAAGCTATCCTTTAGGTAACATATTCATTGATTGTACATTCATGTGTTACTGATGGATATTTTAATTCATCATTTATAAATTATAGCGAAATACCCTATAACAAAGTAGGCTCACTTTTTGATTTATGAAAATGAGTCTATGTATACAGAAATACAAATTATATTATAATGAGAATTATAAGGCTGTTAGTTATCGGTTATTCCGTAGTAATAATAAATGATGTTAGTAGTAGTAATTCTTTATTTGCAATTCTTTATTCGAAGTAAAAATAAATGAATATAAATGATGTTATTTGTAATTAATTATTTGATTCGAAGCAGCATTCGGGTTCATTTAGGGTTCAATTAGGGTTCGGAGCAGCATTCTAAGCATCATTCGGGTTCATTTTGGGTTCAATTAGGGTTCAACTAGGGGTGTTGAAGCTTGTTCAATTTGGGTTGCATCTGTGTTTGCTTTTGAGTTATGAACTCTGTTCATGTTCTATTTTTATGTGTAACATGTTTGTTTGGGGTTATTTGATATATGTTTTGTGTTTTCATGTAGTGGGATGTTTATTTGGTCTCTCTCTACCCCCCTCCCTCCCCCTCCCCCTCCCCCTCCCCCTCCCCTTCGGTCTAAGTTCTTTCTGAAGCTTGACTAAAGTCAGGGCCTCATTTTTATGAATGAGATGTTTATTTGCTTTCGTAATGTTGTGTATGTGTTCTTCTATTATTATGAAAAATACATTAATTCAATGTGTTCTCTTGTCAACGTTTTGACTTAACTTTATATTACCTGAAATTGTAGTCTGTGTAATCCTTGAGCCAAAAGATGTAGTACCTGGTGTAAGTGTTTATTTAAATTATAATTTACTATAGTTGGCAAAATTGGTAAACTGTAGGAGTACTGACAAAAATGTGATTTGTGTTGTTGCGAATGCATTTGTATCATTTGTGATAATAACAACTAATCTCGTTGTCACTTTGTTAAGCTATCCTTTAGGTAACATATTCATTGATTGTACATTCATGTGTTACTGATGGATATTTTAATTCGTTATTTATGAATTATAGAGAAATACCCTGCAACAAAGTAGGCTCACTGTTTAATTTATGAAAATGAGTCTATGTATACAGAAATACAAATTATACTATAAGGAGAATTATAAGGCTGTTAGTTATCGGTAATTCCGTAGTAAAAATAAATGATGTTAGTAGTAGTAATTCTTTATTTGCAATTCTTTATTCGAAGTAAAAATATTATTTGATTCGATGCAGTATTCGGGTTCATTAAGGGTTCAATTAGGGTTCGGAGCAGCATTCTAAGCATCATTCGGGTTCATTTTGGGTTCAATTAGGGTTCAACTAGGGGTGTCGAAGCTTGTTCAATTTGGGTTGCATCTGTGTTTGCTTTTGAGGTATGAACTCTGTTCTTATTCTATTTTTATGTGTAACATTTTTGTTTGGGGTTATTTGAAATATGTTTTGTGTTTGCAAGTAGTGAGATGTTTATTTGGTCTCTCTCTTCCCCTCCCCCTCCCCCTCCCCTCCGGTCTATGTTCTTTCTGAAGCCTGACTAAAGTCAGGGCCTCATTTTTATGAATGAGATGTTTATTTGCTGCCGTAATGTTGTGTATGTGTTCTTCTATTATTACGAAAAATACATTAGTTCAATGTGTTCGCTTGTCAACGTTTTGACTTAACTTTATGTTACCTGAAATTGTAGTCTGTGTAATCCTTGAGCCAAAAGATGTAGTACTTGGTGTAAGTGTTTATTTAAATTATAATTTACTTTAGTCGGAAAAATTGGTAAATTGTAGGAGTACTGATAAAAATGTGATTTGTGTTGTTGCGAAGGCATTTGTATCATTTGTGATAATTACAACTAATCTCGTTGTCACTTTGCTAAGCTATCCTTTTGGTAACATATTCATTGGTTGTACATTCATGTGTTACTGATGAATATTTTAAATCGTTATTTATAAATTATAGCGAAATACCTTACAACAAAGTAGGCTCACTGTTTGATTTATGAAAATGAATCTATGTATACAGAAATACAAATCATACTATAATTAGAATTATAAGGCTGTTAGTTACCGGTAATTCCGTAGTAAAAATAAATGATGTTAGTAGTAGTAATTCTTTATTTGCAATTCTTTATTCGAATTAAAAATAAATAAATATAAACGATTTTATTTGCAATTAATTATTTGATTCGAAGCAGCATTCGGGTTCATTTAGGGTTCAATTAGGGTTCGGAGCAACATTCTAAGCATCATTCGAGTTCATTTTGGGTTCAATTAGGGTTCAACTAGGGGTGTTGAAGCTTGTTCAGTTTGGGTTGCATCTGTGTTTGCTTTTGAGGTATGAACTATGTTCCTATTCTATTTTTATGTGTAACATGTTTGTTTGGGGTTATTTGATATATGTTTTATGTTTGCATGTAGTGAGATGTTTATTTGGTCTCTCTCTGCCCCCCTCTCTCTCCCCTCCCCCTCCCCTTCGGTCTAAGTTCTTTCTGAAGCCTGACTAAAGTCAGGGCCTTATTTTTATGAATAAGATGTTTATTTGCTTCCGTAATGTTGTGTATGTGTTCTTCTATTTTTACGAAAAATACATTAGTTCAATGTGTTCGATTGTCAACATTTTGACTTCACTTTATGTTACCTGAAATTGTCGTCTATTTAATCCCTGAGCCAAAAGATGTAGTACTTGGTTTAAGTGTTTATTTAAATTATAATTTACTATAGTCGGCAAAATTGGTAAATTGTTGGAGTACTGATAAAAATGTGATTTGTGTTGTTGCGAATGCATTTGTATCATTTGTGATAATAACAACTAATCTCCTTGTTACTTTGCTAAGTTATCCTTTAGGTAACTTATTCATTGATTGTACATTCATGTGTTACTGATGGATATTTTAATTTGTCATTTATAAATTATAGAGAAATACCCTGCAACAAAGTAGGCTCACTGTTTGCTTTATGAAAATTAGTCTATGTATACAGAAATACAAATTATACTATAAGTAGAATTATAAGGCTGTTAGTTATCGGAAATTCCGTAGTGAAAATAAATGATGTTAGTAGTAGTAATTTTTATTTACAATTATTTATTTGAAGTAAAAATAAATGAATATAAATGATGTCATTTGTAATTAATTATTTGATTCGAAGCAGCATTCGGGTTCATTTAGGGTTCAATTAGGGTTCGGAGCAGCGTTCTAAGCATCATTCGGGTTCATTTTAGGTTCAATTAGGGTTCAACTAGGGGTGTTGAAGCTTGTTCAATTTGGGTTGCATCTGTGTGTGCTTTTGAGTTATGAACTCTGTTCCTATTCTATTTTTATGTGCAACATGTTTGTTTGGGGTTATTTGATACATGTTTTGTGTTTGCATGTAGTGGGATGTTTATTTGGTCTCTCTCTACCCCCCTCCCTCGCCCTCCCCCTCCCCCTCCCCTTCGATCTAAGTTCCATCTGAAGCTTGACTAAAGTCAAGGCATCATTTTTATGAATGAGATGTTTATTTGCTTTCGTAATGTTGTGTATGTGTTCTTCTATTTTTACAAAAAATACATTAGTTCAATGTGTTCGCTTGTCAACATTTTCATTTAACTTTATGTTACCTGAAATTGTAGTATGTTTAATCCCTGAGCCAAAAGATGTAGTACTTGGTGTAAGTGTTTATTTAAATTATAATTTACTATAGTCGGTAAAATTGATAAACTGTAGGAGTACTGATAAAAATTTGATTTGTGTTGTTGTGATTGCATTTGTATCATTTGTGATAATAACAACTAATCTAGTTGTCACTTTGCTAAGCTATCCTTTAGGTAACATATTCATTGATTGTACATTCATGTGTTACTGATGGATATTTTAATTCATCATTTATAAATTATAGCGAAATACCCTATAACAAAGTAGGCTCACTGTTTGATTTATGAAAATGAGTCAATGTATACAGAAATACAAATTATATTATAATGAGAATTATAAGGCTGTTAGTTATCGGTTATTCCGTAGTATAATAAATAATGTTAGTAGTAGTAATTCTTTATTTACAATTCTTTATTCGAAGTAAAATTAAATGAATATAAATGATGTTATTTGTAATTAATTATTTGATTTGAAGCAGCATTCGGGTTCATTTAGGGTTCAATTAGGGTTCGGAGCAGCATTCTAAGCATCATTCGGGTTCATTTTGGGTTCAATTAGGGTTCAACTAGGGGTATTGAAGCTTGTTCAATTTGGGTTGCATCTGTGTGTGCTTTTGAGTTATGAACTCTGTTCCTATTCTATTTTTATGTGAAACATGTTTGTTTGGGGTTATTTGATATATGTTTTGTGTTTGCATGTAGTGGGATGTTTATTTGGTCTCTCTCTTCCCCTCCCCCTCCCCCTCCCCTCCGGTCTATGTTCTTTCTGAAGCCTGACTAAAGTCAGGGCCTCATTTTTATGAATGAGATGTTTATTTGCTGCCGTAATGTTGTGTATGTGTTCTTCTATTATTACGAAAAATACATTAGTTCAATGTGTTCGCTTGTCAACGTTTTGACTTAACTTTATGTTACCTGAAATTGTAGTCTGTGTAATCCTTGAGCCAAAAGATGTAGTACTTGGTGTAAGTGTTTATTTAAATTATAATTTACTTTAGTCGGAAAAATTGGTAAATTGTAGGAGTACTGATAAAAATGTGATTTGTGTTGTTGCGAAGGCATTTGTATCATTTGTGATAATTACAACTAATCTCGTTGTCACTTTGCTAAGCTATTCTTTTGGTAACATATTCATTGGTTGTACATTCATGTGTTACTGATGAATATTTTAAATCGTTATTTATAAATTATAGCGAAATACCTTACAACAAAGTAGGCTCACTGTTTGATTTATGAAAATGAATCTATGTATACAGAAATACAAATCATACTATAATTAGAATTATAAGGCTGTTAGTTACCGGTAATTCCGTAGTAAAAATAAATGATGTTAGTAGTAGTAATTCTCTATTTGCAATTCTTTATTCGAATTAAAAATAAATAAATATAAACGATTTTATTTGCAATTAATTATTTGATTCGAAGCAGCATTCGGGTTCATTTAGGGTTCAATTAGGGTTCGGAGCAACATTCTAAGCATCATTCGGGTTCATTTTGGGTTCAATTAGGGTTCAACTAGGGGTGTTGAAGCTTGTTCAGTTTGGGTTGCATCTGTGTTTGCTTTTGAGGTATGAACTATGTTCCTATTCTATTTTTATGTGTAACATGTTTGTTTGGGGTTATTTGATATATGTTTTGTGTTTGCATGTAGTGAGATGTTTATTTGGTCTCTCTCTGCCCCCCTCTCTCTCCCCTCCCCCTCCCCTTCGGTCTAAGTTCTTTCTGAAGCCTGACTAAAGTCAGGGCCTTATTTTTATGAATAAGATGTTTATTTGCTTCCGTAATGTTGTGTATGTGTTCTTCTATTTTTACGAAAAATACATTAGTTCAATGTGTTCGATTGTCAACATTTTGACTTCACTTTATGTTACCTGAAATTGTCGTCTATTTAATCCCTGAGCCAAAAGATGTAGTACTTGGTTTAAGTGTTTATTTAAATTATAATTTACTATAGTCGGCAAAATTGGTAAATTGTTGGAGTACTGATAAAAATGTGATTTGTGTTGTTGCGAATGCATTTGTATCATTTGTGATAATAACAACTAATCTCCTTGTTACTTTGCTAAGTTATCATTTAGGTAACTTATTCATTGATTGTACATTCATGTGTTACTGATGGATATTTTAATTTGTCATTTATAAATTATAGAGAAATAGCCTGCAACAAAGTAGGCTCACTGTTTGCTTTATGAAAATTAGTCTATGTATACAGAAATACAAATTATACTATAAGTAGAATTATAAGGCTGTTAGTTATCGGAAATTCCGTAGTAAAAATAAATGATGTTAGTAGTAGTAATTTTTATTTACAATTATTTATTTGAAGTAAAAATAAATGAATATAAATGATGTCATTTGTAATTAATTATTTGATTCGAAGCAGCATTCGGGTTCATTTAGGGTTCAATTAGGGTTCGGAGCAGCGTTCTAAGCATCATTCGGGTTCATTTTAGGTTCAATTAGGGTTCAACTAGGGGTGTTGAAGCTTGTTCAATTTGGGTTGCATCTGTGTGTGCTTTTGAGTTATGAACTCTGTTCCTATTCTATTTTTATGTGCAACATGTTTGTTTGGGGTTATTTGATACATGTTTTGTGTTTGCATGTAGTGGGATGTTTATTTGGTCTCTCTCTGCCCCCCTCCCTCGCCCTCCCCCTCCCCCTCCCCTTCGATCTAAGTTCCATCTGAAGCTTGACTAAAGTCAAGGCATCATTTTTATGAATGAGATGTTTATTTGCTTTCGTAATGTTGTGTATATGTTCTTCTATTTTTACAAAAAATACATTAGTTCAATGTGTTCGCTTGTCAACATTTTCATTTAACTTTATGTTACCTGAAATTGTAGTATGTTTAATCCCTGAGCCAAAAGATGTAGTACTTGGTGTAAGTGTTTATTTAAATTATAATTTACTATAGTCGGCAAAATTGATAAACTGTAGGAGTACTGATAAAAATTTGATTTGTGTTGTTGTGATTGCATTTGTATCATTTGTGATAATAACAACTAATCTAGTTGTCACTTTGTTAAGCTATCCTTTAGGTAACATATTCATTGATTGTACATTCATGTGTTACTGATGGATATTTTAATTCATCATTTATAAATTATAGCAAAATACCCTATAACAAAGTAGGCTCACTGTTTGATTTATGAAAATGAGTCTATGTATACAGATATACAAATTATATTATAATGAGAATTATAAGGCTGTTAGTTATCGGTTATTCCGTAGTATAATAAATAATGTTAGTAGTAGTAATTCTTTATTTACAATTCTTTATTCGAAGTAAAATTAAATGAATATAAATGATGTTATTTGTAATTAATTATTTGATTTGAAGCAGCATTCGGGTTCATTTAGGGTTCAATTAGGGTTCGGAGCAGCATTCTAAGCATCATTCGGGTTCATTTTGGGTTCAATTAGGGTTCAACTAGGGGTATTGAAGCTTGTTCAATTTGGGTTGCATCTGTGTGTGCTTTTGAGTTATGAACTCTGTTCCTATTCTATTTTTATGTGAAACATGTTTGTTTGGGGTTATTTGATATATGTTTTGTGTTTGCATGTAGTGGGATGTTTATTTGGTCTCTCTCTGCCACCCTCCCTCGCCCTCCCCCTCCCCCTCCCCTTCGGTCTAAGTTCCATCTGAAGCTTGACTAAAGTCAAGGCATCATTTTTATGAATGAGATGTTTATTTGCTTTCGTAATGTTGTGTATGTGTTCTTCTATTTTTACAAAAAATACATTAGTTTAATGTGTTCGCTTGTCAACATTTTCATTTAACTTTATGTTACCTGAAATTGTAGTATGTTTAATCCCTGAGCCAAAAGATGTAGTACTTGGTGTAAGTGTTTATTTAAATTATAATTTACTATAGTCGGCAAAATTGATAAACTGTAGGAGTACTGATAAAAATGTGATTTGTGTTGTTGTGAATGCATTTGTATCATTTGTGATAATAACAACTAATCTAGTTGTCACTTTGCTAAGCTATCCTTTAGGTAACATATTCATTGATTGTACATTCATGTGTTCCTGATGGATATTTTAATTCACCATTTATAAATTATAGCGAAATACCCTATAACAAAGTAGGCTCACTGTTTGATTTATGAAAATGAGTCTATGTATACAGAAATACAAATTATATTATAATGAGAATTATAAGGCTATTAGTTATCGGTTATTCCGTAGTAATAATAAATGATGTTAGTAGTAGTAATTCTTTATTTGCAATTCTTTATTCGAAGTAAAAATAAATGAATATAAATGATGTTATTTGTAATTAATTATTTGATTCGAAGCAGCATTCGGGTTCATTTAGGGTTCAATTAGGGTTCGGAGCAGCATTCTAAGCATCATTCGGGTTTATTTTGGGTTCAATTAGGGTTCAACTAGGGGTGTTGAAGCTTGTTCAATTTGGGTTGCATCTGTGTTTGCTTTTGAGTTATGAACTCTGTTCCTGTTCTATTTTTATGTGTAACATGTTTGTTTGGGGTTATTTGATATATGTTTTGTGTTTGCATGTAGTGGGATGTTTATTTGGTCGCTCTCTACCCCCCTCCCACCCCCTCCCCCTCCCCCTCCCCTTCCCCTTCGGTCTAAGTTCTTTCTGAAGCTTGACTAAAGTCAGGGCCTCATTTTTATGAATGAGATGTTTATTTGCTTTCGTAATGTAATGTATGTGTTCTTCTATTATTATGAAAAATACATTAATTCAATGTGTTCTCTTGTCAACGTTTTGACTTAACTTTATATTACCTGAAATTGTAGTCTGTGTAATCCTTGAGCCAAAAGATGTAGTACCTGGTGTAAGTGTTTATTTAAATTATAATTTACTATAGTCGGCAAAATTGGTAAACCGTAGGAGTACTGATAAAAATGTGATTTGTGTTGTTGCGAATGCATTTGTATATTTTGTGATAATAACAACTAATCTCGTTGTCACTTTGTTAAGCTATCCTTTAGGTAACATATTCATTGATTGTACATTCATGTGTTACTGATGAATATTTTAATTCGTCATTTATAAATTATAGTGAAATACCCTGCAACATAGTAGGCTCACTGTTTGATTTATGAAAATGAGTCTGTGTATACAGAAATACAAATTATATTATAAGTAGAATTATAAGGCTGTTAGTTATCAGTAATTCCGTAGTAATAATAAATGATGTTAGTAGTAGTAATTCTTTATTTGCAATTCTTTATTCGAAGTAAAAATAAATGAATATAAATGATGTTATTTGTAATTAATTATTTGATTCAAAGCAGCATTCGGGTTCATTTAGCGTTCAATTATGGTTCGGAGCAGCATTCTAAGCATCATTCGTGTTCATTTTGGGTTCAATTAGGGTTCAACTAGGGGTGTTGAAGCTTGTTCAATTTGGGTTGCATATGTGTTTGCTTTTGAGGTATGAACTCTGTTCCTATTCTATTTTTATTTGTAACATGTTTGTTTGGGGTTATTTGATATATGTTTTGTGTTTTCATATAGTGAGATGTTTATTTGGTCTCTCTCTGCCCCCCTCTCTCTCCCCCTCCCCCTCCCCTTCGGTCTAAGTTTTTTCTGAAGCCTGATTAAAGTCAGGGCCTCATTTTTATGAATGAGATGTTTATTTGCTTCTGTAATGTTGTGTATGTGTTCTTCTATTATTACGAAAAATACATTAGTTCAATGTGTTTGCTTGTCAACGTTTTGACTTAACTTTATGTTACCTGAAATTGTAGTCTGTGTAATCCTTGAGCCAAAAGATGTAGTACTTGGTGTAAGTGTTTATTTAAATTATAATTTACTATAGTCGCAAAATTGGTAAACTGTAGGAGTACTGATAAAAATGTGATTTGTGTTGTTGCGAATGCATTTGTATATTTTGTGATAATAACAACTAATCTCGTTGTCACTTTGCTAAGCTATCCTTTAGGTAACATATTCATTGATTGTACATTCATGTGTTACTGATGGATATTTTAATTCATCATTTATAAATTATAGCGAAATACCCTGCAACAAAGTAGGCTCACTGTTTGATTTATGAAAATGAGTCTATGTATACAGAAATACAAATTATACTATAAGTAGAAAAATTAGGCTGTTAGTTATCGGAAATTCCGTAGTAAAAATAAATGATGTTAGTAGTAGTAATTTTTATTTACAATTATTTATTTGAAGTAAAAATAAATGAATATAAATGATGTCATTTGTAATTAATTATTTGATTCGAAGCAGCATTCGGGTTCATTTAGGGTTCAATTAGGGTTCGGAGCAGCGTTCTAAGCATCATTCGGGTTCATTTTAGGTTCAATTAGGGTTCAACTAGGGGTGTTGAAGCTTGTTCAATTTGGGTTGCATCTGTGTGTGCTTTTGAGTTATGAACTCTGTTCCTATTCTATTTTTATGTGCAACATGTTTGTTTGGGGTTATTTGATACATGTTTTGTGTTTGCATGTAGTGGGATGTTTATTTGGTCTCTCTCTGCCCCCCTCCCTCGCCCTCCCCCTCCCCCTCCCCTTCGATCTAAGTTCCATCTGAAGCTTGACTAAAGTCAAGGCATCATTTTTATGAATGAGATGTTTATTTGCTTTCGTAATGTTGTGTATGTGTTCTTCTATTTTTACAAAAAATACATTAGTTCAATGTGTTCGCTTGTCAACATTTTCATTTAACTTTATGTTACCTGAAATTGTAGTATGTTTAATCCCTGAGCCAAAAGATGTAGTACTTGGTGTAAGTGTTTATTTAAATTATAATTTACTATAGTCGGCAAAATTGATAAACTGTAGGAGTACTGATAAAAATTTGATTTGTGTTGTTGTGATTGCATTTGTATCATTTGTGATAATAGCAACTAATCTAGTTGTCACTTTGCTAAGCTATCCTTTAGGTAACATATTCATTGATTGTACATTCATGTGTTACTGATGGATATTTTAATTCATCATTTATAAATTATAGCGAAATACCCTATAACAAAGTAGGCTCACTGTTTGATTTATGAAAATGAGTCTATGTATACAGAAATACAAATTATATTATAATGAGAATTATAAGGCTGTTAGTTATCGGTTATTCCGTAGTATAATAAATAATGTTAGTAGTAGTAATTCTTTATTTACAATTCTTTATTCGAAGTAAAATTAAATGAATATAAATGATGTTATTTGTAATTAATTATTTGATTTGAAGCAGCATTCGGGTTCATTTAGGGTTCAATTAGGGTTCGGAGCAGCATTCTAAGCATCATTCGGGTTCATTTTGGGTTCAATTAGGGTTCAACTAGGGGTATTGAAGCTTGTTCAATTTGGGTTGCATCTGTGTGTGCTTTTGAGTTATGAACTCTGTTCCTATTCTATTTTTATGTGAAACATGTTTGTTTGGGGTTATTTGATATATGTTTTGTGTTTGCATGTAGTGGGATGTTTATTTGGTCTCTCTCTGCCACCCTCCCTCGCCCTCCCCCTCCCCCTCCCCTTCGGTCTAAGTTCCATCTGAAGCTTGACTAAAGTCAAGGCATCATTTTTATGAATGAGATGTTTATTTGCTTTCGTAATGTTGTGTATGTGTTCTTCTATTTTTACAAAAAATACATTAGTTCAATGTGTTCGCTTGTCAACATTTTCATTTAACTTTATGTTACCTGAAATTGTAGTATGTTTAATCCCTGAGCCAAAAGATGTAGTACTTGGTGTAAGTGTTTATTTAAATTATAATTTACTATAGTCGGCAAAATTGATAAACTGTAGGAGTACTGATAAAAATGTGATTTGTGTTGTTGTGAATGCATTTGTATCATTTGTGATAATAACAACTAATCTAGTTGTCACTTTGCTAAGCTATCCTTTAGGTAACATATTCATTGATTGTACATTCATGTGTTCCTGATGGATATTTTAATTCACCATTTATAAATTATAGCGAAATACCCTATAACAAAGTAGGCTCACTGTTTGATTTATGAAAATGAGTCTATGTATACAGAAATACAAATTATATTATAATGAGAATTATAAGGCTATTAGTTATCGGTTATTCCGTAGTAATAATAAATGATGTTAGTAGTAGTAATTCTTTATTTGCAATTCTTTATTCGAAGTAAAAATAAATGAATATAAATGATGTTATTTGTAATTAATTATTTGATTCGAAGCAGCATTCGGGTTCATTTAGGGTTCAATTAGGGTTCGGAGCAGCATTCTAAGCATCATTCGGGTTTATTTTGGGTTCAATTAGGGTTCAACTAGGGGTGTTGAAGCTTGTTCAATTTGGGTTGCATCTGTGTTTGCTTTTGAGTTATGAACTCTGTTCCTGTTCTATTTTTATGTGTAACATGTTTGTTAGGGGTTATTTGATATATGTTTTGTGTTTGCATGTAGTGGGATGTTTATTTGGTCTCTCTCTACCCCCCTCCCACCCCCTCCCCCTCCGCCTCCCCCTCCCCCTCCCCTTCCCCTTCGGTCTAAGTTCTTTCTGAAGCCTGACTAAAGTCAGGGCCTCATTTTTATGAATGAGATGTTTATTTGCTTTCGTAATGTAGTGTATGTGTTCTTCTATTATTATGAAAAATACATTAATTCAATGTGTTCTCTTGTCAACGTTTTGACTTAACTTTATATTACCTGAAATTGTAGTCTGTGTAATCCTTGAGCCAAAAGATGTAGTACCTGGTGTAAGTGTTTATTTAAATTATAATTTACTATAGTCGGCAAAATTGGTAAACCGTAGGAGTACTGATAAAAATGTGATTTGTGTTGTTGCGAATGCATTTGTATATTTTGTGATAATAACAACTAATCTCGTTGTCACTTTGTTAAGCTATCCTTTAGGTAACATATTCATTGATTGTACATTCATGTGTTACTGATGAATATTTTAATTCGTCATTTATAAATTATAGTGAAATACCCTGCAACATAGTAGGCTCACTGTTTGATTTATGAAAATGAGTCTGTGTATACAGAAATACAAATTATATTATAAGTAGAATTATAAGGCTGTTAGTTATCAGTAATTCCGTAGTAATAATAAATGATGTTAGTAGTAGTAATTCTTTATTTGCAATTCTTTATTCGAAGTAAAAATAAATGAATATAAATGATGTTATTTGTAATTAATTATTTGATTCAAAGCAGCATTCGGGTTCATTTAGCGTTCAATTATGGTTCGGAGCAGCATTCTAAGCATCATTCGTGTTCATTTTGGGTTCAATTAGGGTTCAACTAGGGGTGTTGAAGCTTGTTCAATTTGGGTTGCATATGTGTTTGCTTTTGAGGTATGAACTCTGTTCCTATTCTATTTTTATTTGTAACATGTTTGTTTGGGGTTATTTGATATATGTTTTGTGTTTTCATGTAGTGAGATGTTTATTTGGTCTCTCTCTGCCCCCCCTCTCTCTCCCCCTCCCCCTCCCCTTCGGTCTAAGTTTTTTCTGAAGCCTGATTAAAGTCAGGGCCTCATTTTTATGAATGAGATGTTTATTTGCTTCTGTAATGTTGTGTATGTGTTCTTCTATTATTACGAAAAATACATTAGTTCAATGTGTTTGCTAGTCAACGTTTTGACTTAACTTTATGTTACCTGAAATTGTAGTCTGTGTAATCCCTGAGCCAAAAGATGTAGTACTTGGTGTAAGTGTTTATTTAAATTATAATTTACTATAGTCGCAAAATTGGTAAACTGTAGGAGTACTGATAAAAATGTGATTTCTGTTGTTGCGAATGCATTTGTATATTTTGTGATAATAACAACTAATCTCGTTGTCACTTTGCTAAGTTATCCTTTAGGTAACATATTCATTGATTGTACATTCATGTGTTACTGATGGATATTTTAATTCATCATTTATAAATTATAGCGAAATACCCTGCAACAAAGTAGGCTCACTGTTTGATTTATGAAAATGAGTCTATGTATACAGAAATACAAATTATACTATAAGTAGAAAAATTAGGCTGTTAGTTATCGGTAATTCCGTAGTAAAAATAAATGATGTTAGTTGTAGTAATTCTTTATTTTCAATTCTTTATTCGAAGTAAAAATATATGAATATTAATGATGTTATTTGTAATTAATTATTTGTACTATACCTAAGAGTAAGACTAGGAGGATATTAGTATAGATTACATAGGTAGTTGAGCGAAAATGAGATGATTTTTTTAATTTAGATAGATTATTGTTGTACCTTATTATAACCATATAATTAAGCATTAGCATTATTAATAATTAAGAAAGGATTAAGTCTATTCTAATAATTAGTATTAACTTAGTTGTGCTTGATAAAATGTTGTGATGGACGATGATGGAACTGCGTGGATAAAACTGCCAAAGTCTAGTGAAGGCTTTTTTACGGGGATTAAATGTTTTATTTAAAATGCAGTTTCTAGATTCTCCGTAGGTGATGAAATAACGTGTCCTTTAAAGAAATGCAAGTGGTAAGGTCAAGATATAATATACAATCGTCTCATCTACAATGGACCATCTCCATTATATGTTGACTGGATATATGAGGTTTCTTGACAAAAGAGTGATGATGAAATGGACTGCGAGGAAGGTACAAATTTCGGATTTGGAGATAATCTAGGTGACATGTTACATCGCACTCATGGAATGGATGCTGGTGAAAATGAGGAGGGTAATGTACCAGCTCCCGATCTTAATAAGTTTTAGCGTCGTATGCAAGATGGAAAGCGACCATTATATTCGGTTATTCAAAATTTTTGCAATTAAGTTTTATCGTTAGGCTATATTACTTAAAATGTGTATATGGAATTATGTATGCTGCATTCGGGGATTTACTAAAGCTGATGAGAGAAGTGTTTCCACAGGCCCACCTACCTCTATCTTTCAATTCTGCCAAGAATATCATAAAAGATATAGGCCTTCATTATGAGAAAATACACGCATGTCCAAATGATTGCATGCTCTATTGGGGACAAAATAGAGATGCAACTGTTTGTACAACTTGTGGTCTTTCAAGATGGCAAGTAGTGAAAAAGAAAGGCATCACTGACAATGATCCAGAAAAGACGATTCGCAAAGTTCCAGTGAAGGTGATGCATTATTTTCCGTTGAAACCAACGCTGCAGAGGTTGTTTGTGTCCAAGGAGTATTCTCAACTTATGCTCCGGCAAGCCATGGGACGAAAAATAGATGGGAAACTTTGACATCCTGCTGATGCTGAGGCATGAAAGGCAATGGATTCAAGGTTTCTAGATTTTTCGATAGAAAACAGAAATATCAGACTTGGTGAAGCCTCCGATGGATTTAGTCCTTACCGTACTATGAGTACAACTCACTCAACAAGGCCAGTGGTATTGGTAAACTACAACCTACCACATTGGCTATAGATGAAGCCTGAGAATTTGATCCTTTTAACATTCATCCCCGGTCCGGAATCTCCAAAAATAACATTGACTTATACATGAAGCCTCTAATTGAAGAATTAAAAGAATTATGGGATATAGGCATAGAGACTTATGATGCCTTCACTAATCAGAACTTTAGGCTGCATGCTAGTGTATTGTGGACCATTAGGGATTTCCCCGGATATGCAATGCTATCCGATTGGAGCATAAAGGGAAAATTGACTTGTCCGAAATGCCATTATTAGACATCTTCAATGTACTTGAAGCATAGTAAAAAAATGTGCTACATGAACCATCGAAAATTTCTAGATTCGGAGCATAAGTAGAGGTTTGACAAGAGACGGTTTAATGGTGAAGTTGAAATGGGACAACCTCCACCAGTCTTAAGCGGGACAGATGTAGTCGAATTACTCTCAGGCTATGAAAATGAATTTGGGAAAAAGGACAAAAGCAAGAAAAAAGGACAGACGGGTATAAAGCGTAAAAAGGTCAAATCCCCTTTCAAAAAGAAGTCAATATTCTTTGAATTACCATATTGGAGTCTTAATTTGTTGGGGCATAACCTTGGTGTTATGCACATTGAGAAAAATATTTGTGACAATATTCTTGGTACTTTGTTGAATATTGGCGGCAAGACAAAAGACCATATTAAAAGCTCACTTCGATTTACAGGAAATGGGCATCAGGAAGGTCCTTCATCCCATTAAAACAAGTGATGGAAAATACCTTGAGATTTGGGCTTCTATATTTAAAACGATAAACAAAGAGAAAGAAATTTTATGCTCGGTGTTGGAGAATGCTAAACTGCCACACGGCTGTGCATCTAACATCAGTCGCTATGTTCATACAAAGAAATGGACAATCTGGGGTTATAAGAGCCATGACGCTCATTTTGTTCTTCACTACTTGTTACAGTTTGCAGTTAAAATGACCTTAAAACCTCAGGTTGCATCACCGCTGGTAAGACTTGGTGCATTTTTAAGAGCTCTTTGGAGCAAAGCAATTGATTTAACTGACTTGAAAAGGCTACAACAAGAAATTGTAGAAATAGTTTTCCAATTTGAGATGATATTTCCACAGGCGTTCTTTGACGTAATGGTTCACTTGTTGGTTCATTTGTGCGAGGAAGTTGAAATGGGGGGACCTGCACATTTGAGATGCATGTGGCCAATTGAGCGCTATCTAGCAAGACTGAAATCTTATGTGCATAACAAGTATAAACCAGGGGTTCCATCGCCGAAGGATACCTGGCTGAAGAATGCTTGACCTTTTGTTCAAGATTCTTAAGAGTTGATTTGGTACCAAAATTCGAGAGTTGTCCAGAAAAGCTAGAATATCCAGTTGGCACAAGAAGAAACAAACATGGAAAGCCTATTCATCTTAAGGAATCTCAATGGGTGGTTTTCCATAGATACATTCTATTCACCTGCTCTAACAAGGATGTTGACGGTTTATTTGAGTAAGATTTAAGAACTTATGTATTTTAGTAATAACAAGAATAATTATTTCTTTATAATATTAACTAGGTAATTATCACAGGGAACATCGAGGTTTCATTAATGGTGTTGCAATATCGCAAAATTATAAAAAATAGAGGGCACATACGAAAGATTTTTGGAAGTGGTTCAAGGAGGAGGCTGGTAAAAAGACGGCATATCAAAAGAATTACAAGCCCTTGCAATGGGACCTAATCGAGCAGCTGAAAGGTTTTCAATCTATGTTATCAACGGGTACAAATTCTATACAAAATACAGAGACGATAAATGTACCACCCAAAATAGTGGTGTATTTTTGTCTTCCTTAACCACAAGCTTTGTAACCTCGAAAGATCAGAATCCAGAAGTTGGTGTCGTTGATTACTATGGATCAATTGAAGAAATCATAGAAATTGATTATTGGGCAGAAGTCTTTGTGGTTCTGTTCAAATATTGCTGGTACCATGCGGAAAAAAATTTGTATGGCATGACTCTAGTGAATTTTAGTAGATTGGTTCAAAAATCTGATCCCTATGTTATGGCTACACAAGTGCAACAAGTATTTTATATACAAGATCCGACTGATAAGATGTGGTGTAACGTTATCAATAAATTCCCAAGGGATTAGTGTGATGTGGAAAGTGAAGATAGGATCGAGGATGAGTTTACTGATTTGATGTTACATGATATTTCACGTGATTCTGGAATAGCAGATCAATTTGAAGACGTGTGTTGGTACAGAGAAGATGTCCCGCCCACAAAAATTAAAATTCCTGAATAGTATTATAGGAAACTGTTTATTTTTTTTAAAGATTGTTCTTAATGTTATGTAAAAATATCAACTGAGTGTTGTTTGTGTGAAGTGCTTAAGTGGAGCTTGTTCATTTTCATTATTTTTATGTGCATTACTACTTTTTATTTGCTTGAGTACATTTAAATATTGTTTTAGCATATAAATGGCTCGAGTACTTGTAAAACATGTTAATAATAGAAACATGTTAATTTACTTTTTCTATGGACTGCTCTAGTACTTGTTCCTTTTGCTTTATTGTTCATACAGATATGCTCAAGATTTGTTTTGGTTATAATGTGTTTTTCTTCTTCTACACAGGATGGAAGGTGAGTATTTTCATACCAGATTTTACCACATGGGAAAATTTCAAAATACAAAATATGTTGGCGGAGAACAATCTGGGATACCTGGTGTAGATCCTGACAGATTTTTCTACACCGTGCTAATGGAGCATGTTAAAGATGATCTTAAATACTGTGAAGTTGGAGGAATTTATATCAGAAATAATGATGAGCCAGCAAGATGGAAACTTGTGGCTAGTGATATGGACCTTCCCAACTTAGATAAAGAAATGAAGCAAGGTGGTTTCATGGAATTTTACATCGATAACATTGTCGATACTAAATTTGAGCCACTGAAGCAGATGCAACCGCATGTAATCATGCGACCAAGGCCAAATATGTTTGAAGGTATTATTTTTTGTCATTTATATTACCAAGAACTATGATTTCACCATGGCTACCTTCTCCCCTGTTATTTCATTATTAATCTAACCGCTCATACACAATTGCAGGTACAAAACAAGTCAAACGTTAATTTGTTACCACTCATCAGTTGCAATAATAAAAAAGAAATAAGAAGTGTAATGATCATGTCTATAGTCCTAGGAAGTCTTCTCGGCTGAATAATGTAGAGGTTGGTGTTCCAACTGTTGTTAAGAGTAATCGGATGTCGGCACCTCCAAAAAAACCCGTCAAGGCATGGGTGATTATGCTGACGTCAGTAGTGTAAGAAAGTCAATCCGACTAGGAAGTGCTACACCAAAAAAGGGTAATGTGGTCCTGCAGGAAAAGCCGAAGTCAATTCTAGGAAAGAGTGCTCAGAAGTTGGGGCTGGTCAAAAATCCAAAAGATGGCGATGCTGCAAATGATATTCCTAAGTCTGCATATGTTCGAAGGAAGTTGGATTTACATAATCTGAGTGATGAAGATAAAAATATTGATGAAACTGAGAAAATGGATGAAAATCAGTTTGAGGTATGTCTTGTGCAGTTTCATTATTTTGACTTGGAATCTATAGCCATCTCATGATTGGATGATTTTGCATTTTTGACTTATTTTATTTCATTAAGTGCAGGTTGAACGTCTACAACCTCCACCTCCGCTTTCATCCCCGTGAAACCAATGACGGAGTATGAATTGGATAAATTTCTAAATATCTAGAGAAATAATGAAAAGCTTCAGGAGTTGGGCCTACCTACAATACCTATTGGCATGGAAGATGATTCTTCAAAAAACCAGCCAAATGTGCGTTCTTTTTTGCATACTTTTTAAATGTACTTACTTTTGAATGTTTATGGGTTACATGTTTTGTTGACATTATTTTATTTTCAGAAAATTAAAAAATTGAAGAAAGGCGCGGCTGTTGGTAGAGCAACTACTTGTTCACGAGCTGTTTCAGTGACCACAACCGAGAAGGAGGCTGAAAATTCAGTTCTTGTGGAACCTCCTGCGCTAATAGTGTTACCAAATAATCCGGGAGCGGGACAGGGACGTGGAACAATGGAAGAATATTTTGCTATGCGTGAACGCAAACAAAAAAAAAGCTATAGAGGATGTTGCAACTGGAAGTGGAACTAAAACTCATAGGGTTCCGGAAACTAACTTCCCAGATATCGAAGATGAAAAAGTTGAAGAAGGTTTGTGCCTTTTCCCTTGAATTAGTATTAAATAACTACATGCATGCATGTTATATTAATTAATGCAAATTTATATTAATCCAATGTGAAACTTGGGAAATAAAAATATTGTCGATAAAATAAAAATTTATAATCCTCTGTTGCATGATATTTATGTTAACCTGATTCAGATTACAGCTAGGATTTATCTTAACGTCAAATACCAGTGATGTTATATTATTATTACTCAAAATGCATTTAACAATTAGCTGCAAATTAGAGAAAATAAAAATTAAGGTTTATAATCAAATTAGGAGTTTACTGACTCTTTATTCGATTTTACTGAACACTATTCTTAAAGCTGAAGTTCCAAAAAAATATGTGGCATCACGAGAATATATAAAGTGCATACACGGCCCTTTGACAAAAGGATTGTCATCTTCATGAATGAACAGTTCCAGCCTATTTTCGGGAATTCTAAAAATATTTCTGAAATGAGTCGGTTTCTCGGGACACTAAAGAGGTGTGTACCACTGACTTATGTGTTATGGGAGTATGTTCCTACAACCCTGAAGAAAACCCTATGGGACTATGCTAAGGTAACCAATAATTTTTAGCTAGCATTCTTTAAATAATTCAGTCAAATTATATTTTACATTTATTTATATCTTCTTCTATTTCATTATATGTAATCAACGTTACATTCTTCCCGATTAATTGAAAACATGGGTGTGGAAAACAATTCAACAAGCTTGGAAAGGGTGGAAGAATCGAATAAAGAGCGATTATTATATGGCTTATGCAACTGATGAGGACAGGATGCAAAATAAGCTTGATGACATTCCGCTTGAGGATTACAAGATACTGTTAAAATATTGGGGATATCCTGATGTTTAGGTTTACGTATAATTACATGTTTTTCTCTGAAATTATGTTATTTAATCATTTTCTCCTGAGACATGATACAATTATGTTATTTAATTTCATGTCATTTTACAGACAAGGGCTGAGAAAAATTCTAAGAGTCGTCTTCAGTTCACGGACACACACACTGTTGGTCTAAAGTTGTTTTCGCAAGTTCGACACGATATGGTACGTTTGTTAAACATGTTTGTGCATATTTTCAATTTGTTTGATATATTATTGTAGTAAATAATATTTATTGTAGTATAGATCTATCGGAGGGTATTAGAGAGTTTTATCACGTCTCTAAATTTAGACTGCAACTAAAACAGGGTTAAAATTTGGTAAAAAATTTATTATAATGTAACATGCATGATGCAACGATACGAGTCATAAATGGATCATGCCTAGCCAGCTATATGGTTTTCACATGCTACTAATAATTTTTTTATAATCATTTATAAGGTTGTTTATTTGTGTATAAAAATAGATTTATATGTCTTGAAAATAGATTTGTATATCTTACTCGTTTTGTCCTGGTTTTGTTGTCCTCTATTAGCATTTTTCCCTTATTTCCCAAATTAGTTGTCTAATTTGATTAATATGATAAATAAAATGTGAATAAAAAATAAATAAAAGGTTAAATTAGGACAATAAAAATAAACTTTTACCCGTTGAATTATTTAGTCGCGCTGAACATAGTGAATTACAAAAAATATATTACCTTGATCATATTATCTTACTACAGTTCACTTGCATCAATTACAAATTTATAATTAGTGACACATTGAGTTGAGGATATATTAAAAAGATTGGAAATGACAGTTTTCGTTGGGAAAATTAAATTAGTTGGCGCAGAATAGAGAATACTACTCATTCTATTTTCTTGGTATGCTTTGATGTTACAGAGACATACTAACAAATTTGTTAGACAGTAGATTATTAAGTCTGGTCTAAGGCAAATATAACTCGTTAAATTAGCCATGAAAGATAAATTTGAAAAATTAAAAATAATTAAGATTCATGTATTATACGGGAAATAATGTTTAACTGCTTTATGATTTTCCTAGGGTAAGAACTTGGCCCCAGGTCAGAAGCCATGTGATGGACAAATTTTTATTAAAACCCTTAAGGGCAAGCCTGATCGCCAATACAAGATTAATCCTGATGTCATTAACTTCAGAATTGTAGGTAATAGTTTCTTTAATTAATCCCCTAAATCCATATTGCATATGCGTGGTCCATTTCTAGATTATTTGTGAAAACTGATGTCGATTATATCGTAGGAAACACTTGAGAAAAAACTCAATTCATCCGAAGGACTTGATGGTGTTGACGAACTAATTCCAGGAGGAAAAAAGTCCCATGCTCCTGGTTGGCTCATTGGGAGACATGACACAAAGACTGTCAAAAAGGCAACTTCAGCGGCTTCTTCAGATCAGTACCTACAAAAGTTAACAAACAAGATCAAGGAGAATTGTGTTGAAGAAATGGAAGTGAAGATTGAAAAAATCAATCAGAAGAAACAGGAGAACTTGGCCTTAGTCCTGAAAAGATTAGCAAATACAAACCCCGGTTGAAGATTGATCTTGATTAAATTTGTTGCACATAAAATATTACGAAGTAAAGTTAAGTCCCTTCTAACATCTTTAGTATTCTGGGGGATTATAACTCGATCTATAAACACTTCGTAATTTGTCAAATATCAAAATGGATTAAGTTCACGAGTTAGCCAATTATTTGCACTTCATTTAATTGGATCTTGTCTAACACATTCCGTGCACATAAATTATTATGAAGCATAGTTTTAATCCCTTCTAACATATTTAGTGTTCTGGGGGATTATAACTCGAACTATAAATACTTCGTAATCATCCATTAAATTTAAGAACGAATCAAATCCATGAGTTAGCCAATTAATTTTACGATATTTAACTGGATCTTGGCTAACACATATCGTGTATATGAACAATTACGAGTCATATCGTATAAGCCCCTTCTAACATCTTCAGTGTTCCGTGGGGTTATAATACGATATCTATAAAATACTCATAATTATTCGTCCAAACTTCGAAAGCACAATCTTAAGCCAATTACTTGCACTTAACTTATTTGGATCTTGGCTAAGACTCATAAATCTTATAAACCGTGCTTGAAGTTAAAAGAGTATACTTTGACCATATAATCGTCAATATACAAGTATACCTTAAAACCTTAAGTTGATATACTTAAAGGTAAATTACAACTCCGAGGTTGTAATTAAAAGTATTCTTCGATCTATAAATACATGATCGAAAGAAAAGGAATACTAAAGAAGTCATAAGTGCTTTATATAAAAAGACTTCTCGTATTACACCACCTATCTAATTTATCTACAAAGGAGTAATTATAAATATACTTGACTATCTTGTATTATCCTAAGTCAAGTATAACTAATTAGTTTTAATATTCTTATTTGGATATTATACTATTTGTGGGCTAGTACAGTAACATACTAGTTCAAACCATCTTTTCTATATTTGGTTTATTTCGTAGATTGTCTTATTAGTTTTGTAGTGAGGTGAAGTGACGTGAGGTGATTCTCGTTCTAAGACCCAAGTCCTAGACGTACTAACGGGGAGTTAGCAGTCTTCGCACCGTGAGGAAGAGGAGAGACCCAAGACCAGATCATTAAGATCCAAGATCGACAAAAGCTAAGGAAGCCAAGTCCACACAAATGTTGTTAGATATATTTGATATTGTCATGTCTAATATGATTTATATTTAGTTTTCAGATCTTACTTAAACAGGACAAATCAGTACTTAACTGGAAATCATCACTTATACTGAAGTCAGAACTTAAGTTATCAGGAGATATTTATCAGAAGATAATATCAGGACTTAAGGAGACTTTCAGATAAGGAAGGCGGCTGATTGAAAGGAAAGAAGATCAAGACAAACGCAAGAATAGATATGCATGAAGAAGGAATTCTATGAAGAATAGAATACTTGGAAGAAAAGATAACTAGTTGATATATTTTAGGAAGCAGAATTATATACCATATCAATTAGCGATTATCTTGTATCTGTGCAGTATATAAACACAGATATAGGGTTTACACTATATGTGTTATCATTATCGAGAATAATATTCATTGTAAACCTAGCAGCTCTCATGATATTTTGTTCATCACTGAGAGAGGACAATTCCAGATTGTAACAGAGTTTAATAAAGTTTGTTTTCTGTTACTTGTGTTCTTTAATTCGATTTGATTGTGGTAAACACTGTATTTAACCCCCTTCTACAGTGCGTGTGACCTAACAAGTGGTATCAGAGCTTTCTGTTAAAACACAAACAGTTTAAGATCCAAAATCAATCATGTCTATAGCAGAAACTCCAACCAAGTCCACCAATACTGAAGAACCTCCAAAGACTCAAATCCATAGTCGATATGAGACTATTAGAGTTTCCATACTGAAACCATCTGAATATCTCATATGGAAGGTGAGGATGTCTATGTTTCTGGAAGCTACAGATCCAGAATATCTTGACAGAATCAATGAAGGACAATACAAGCCAACCAAACTCGCTGTTGCAGTTGCAGGTGAACCAGCAAAGTCTGTACCAAAGGAGAAGAGTGATTACACTGCTGAAGATATCTCTTCAATTGCTAAGGATGCTAAGGTACGACACTTGCTGCATAGTGCCATTGATAATGTCATGTCAAATAGGGTAATTAACTGCAAGATTGTAAAGGAGATATGGGAAGCCTTGGAGACAAGATGCCAGGGAACTGATTCAATTAAGAAAAATAGGAAGACTATACTCACTCAAGAGTATGAGCACTTTGACTCAAAGTCTGATGAGTCATTAACTGGCTTATATGACAGATTTGTCAAACTCTTTAATGATTTGTCACTAGTTGATAAGGAATATGATCTTGAAGATTCAAATCTTAAATTCCTGTTAGCTCTTCCTAAAAGTTGGGATTTGAAGGCCGCAACTATAAGAGACAACTATAATCTTGAAGAAACAACTCTTGATGAAATTTATGGGATGTTCAAGACTCATAAACTTGAGATGGAACAAAGAAGTAAGAGGAAAGGAGGAAAGTCAAGGACAGTTGCTCTTAAGGCCGAGGAGGAATCCCCCAAAGCAGCTACCTCAAGGAAAGGCAAGGGAAAAGCTCTCATCACAAAGTCTGATACTGAGTCATCAAGTTCTCATAGTGATGATGACTCAAAAACTGAAAGCCTACCTGAGATGGATGCTGATGAAGAGATGATGAAGTTGTGTGCTCTTATGGTGAAAGGAATCACAAGGATTGTATACAGGAAATTCAGAAAAGGAAAGAAGTCTTCTAGGAAAGGTGCAAGTTCTGATAAGAAGAGTTTCAAAAAATCTGAAGGCAAAGGAGGAAAGTATGACAGAGGAGATTACTCAAATGTCAAATGCTACAACTGTGGTGAGAAAGGCCACATATCTCCTGATTGCAAGAAAGTGAAAAGTGATAAAGGCAAGAGAAGAAAAGCTGGACAGATACTTCAGATTCTGAAAGTGAGGAGAACTATGCCTTGATGGCAAATGCCGATAGCAGTCCTGATGCTGCTGAGTTAAAGGTACCTCAAACTACTTATGCCTTTCATACTGATGATATTAATGAGTTGAGAAGATATCTTAAAACCATGTTTATTAGTTATAGAGATCAAACTTTAACATGTGAAAGATTAACTTCTGAAAATCTTGCTTATAAAAAGAGGAATGATTATTTAGAAAAAGATTTAGTCATGTTCCATCAAACTCAGAAAGATAGAGATGATGTTTTCTATGTTAGGGATGAAGTACTTAAAATGAATGAATCTCTAAAAACTGAGTTAGAAAAGGAAAAAGAGATTATCAGGACTCGGACTAACTCTGGCAGATCAACTCAGAAATTGTTAAGTAGTGGAAACTGGAAAGAAGGCTTAGGTTATAGAGATGATAAGAATGATAAAGGAACTGTAGAAATTGAGCCTATAGTTGTTAAACAGAAGCCAAAGATAAAACCTGTTAAGTTTGTAGCTGTAAAGTCTGATACTGAGAAATCAGAAGGTAAAGAGGAATTAACTTCTGACAAACTAAAACAGGAAAAGCCAAATGAAGTTGAAATAGGCTTAATGACTAAGAAGCAGCTTAAGTACAAGCTGAAAGATGTTAAGAATGTAAACAGGGTAAAGCCACCTAGGAAAAATAGGAATGGAAAGGAAGGTGTGAATAAAAGCAATGATTATAAGCCTGTTCTTAATGCTCCTAGAAAAACATGTCATAACTGTGGAAATTCTAACCATCTAGCTTCTTTTTGCAGGAAGAATAAGAACATAAACTCATTACCTTCAAAGTCAGGAGTTAAGAGTCAGTATGTTAGATATAGGCCACAAAATCCTTGTTTTCATTGTGGTAGTTTATGGCATTCCATTTATACTTGTAAGGAATATCATAGTTTGTAGTATGATTATTATCAAATAAAACCTTCTTTAAAGAAAGTTAGCATTGTTCCTTCTAGTGTAAGTTCTGATGCAAAGTCTGATACTATAAATGCTGATAAGAAAACTGTTAACATAAATTCTGATGCTAAATCCGCTAAAAATGTTAACAAACTTAATAAGGCCAAAGGATCCAAGCAAGTCTGGGTCCTTAAAACTAATCATTAGTGGTCTTTGTGATTGCAGGGCAACAGGAAAAATATCCTGGTTCTGGACAGTGGATGTTCAGGACATATGACTGGAAATAAAGCCATGCTATCAGACTTTGTGGAGAAAGCTGACCCAAGTGTTTCTTATGGAGATGGCAACATGGGAAAAACTTTGGGATATGGAAATATCAATCTGGGAAATGTCATCATTGAAAAAGTAGCTCTGGGCTCAGGACTTAAACACAATCTGCTCAGTGTTAGTCAAATCTGTGACAGAGGTTATGATGTGGATTTCTTTGAAGAACACTGTGAAGTTGTAAGCAAATCTACAGGCAAAGTTGTTCTGAAAGGATACAGGCATGGTAACATTTATGAAGCCAAGCTTTCAACAAGTACTGATGGTTCTGCAATCTATCTGTTAAGTAGAGCATCAATTGAAGAAAGTTGGAATTGGCACAAGAAACTCTCTCATTTAAATTTCAACAATATAAATGAACTAGTCAAGAAAGATCTTGTGAGAGGACTGCCAAAATCAGTATTTTCTCCTGATGGCCTTTGTGATTCATGTCAGAAGGCTAAATAAGCAAGACTGAATCATCAATTCTTGAGCCTTATTACCTACTACATGTTGATCTATTTGGTCCAGTGAATGTCATGTCTATTGCAAAGAAGAAATATGCTATGGTCACAGTGGATGAGTTCACCAGATACACATGGGTGTATTTCTTGTACACAAAAAGTGAAACTGCATCCATTTTGATTGATAATGTCAAGCAACTGGATAAATTGGTCAAAGATTCTGTGAAGATCATAAGAAGTGATAATGGCACTGAGTTCAAGAATTTGATCATGGAAGAGTTCTGCAAAGACCATGGAATCAAGCATGAATTTTCTATTCCTGGAACTCCACAACAAAATGGAGTTGTTGAAAGAAAGAATAGAACTCTTATTGAAGCTGCACGAACTATGCTTGATGAAGCAAAGTTGCCAACCTACTTTTGGGCTGAAACTGTGCAGACTGCTTGTTTTACTCAGAATGCAACACTCATTAACAAGCATGGAAAAACACCATATGAGATGGTGAAGAAAAAAGAAGCCAAATCTGAAGTATTTTCATGTATTTGGATGCAAGTGTTTTGTTCTTAAGACTCATCCTGAACAGCTATCCAAATTTGATCTAAAAGCTGATGAAGGAATTTTTGTTGGATATCCACTTTCCACAAAAGCCTTCAGAGTCTACAATTTAAGAAAAAGAGTTGTCATGGAATCTATCAATGTCTCTTTTGATGATAAGAAGATTACTGGACTTCAAGATTTCAATGATCATGATCAGCTGAGATTTGAAAATGAAGTTTTAACAACTAATCTAGTTGTCACTTTGCTAAGCTATCCTTTAGGTAACATATTCATTGATTGTACATTCATGTGTTCCTGATGGATATTTTAATTCACCATTTATAAATTATAGCGAAATACCCTATAACAAAGTAGGCTCACTGTTTGATTTATGAAAATGAGTCTATGTATATAGAAATACAAATTATATTATAATGAGAATTATAAGGCTATTAGTTATCGGTTATTCCGTAGTAATAATAAATGATGTTAGTAGTAGTAATTCTTTATTTGCAATTCTTTATTCGAAGTAAAAATAAATGAATATAAATGATGTTATTTGTAATTAATTATTTGATTCGAAGCAGCATTCTGGTTCATTTAGGGTTCAATTAGGGTTCGGAGCAGCATTCTAAGCATCATTCGGGTTTATTTTGGGTTCAATTAGGGTTCAACTAGGGGTGTTGAAGCTTGTTCAATTTGGGTTGCATCTGTGTTTGCTTTTGAGTTATGAACTCTGTTCATGTTCTATTTTTATGTGTAACATGTTTGTTTGGGGTTATTTGATATATGTTTTGTGTTTGCATGTAGTGGGATGTTTATTTGGTCTCTCTCTACCCCCCTCCCACCCCCTCCCCCTCCCCCTCCCCTTCCCCTTCGGTCTAAGTTCTTTCTGAAGCTTGACTAAAGTCAGGGCCTCATTTTATGAATGAGATGTTTATTTGCTTTCGTAATGTTGTGTATGTGTTCTTCTATTATTATGAAAAATACATTAATTCAATGTGTTCCCTTGTCAACGTTTTGACTTAACTTTATATTACCTGAAATTGTAGTCTGTGTAATCCTTGAGCCAAAAGATGTAGTACCTGGTGTAAGTGTTTATTTAAATTATAATTTACTATAGTCGGCAAAATTGGTAAACCGTAGGAGTACTGATAAAAATGTGATTTATGTTGTTGCGAATGCATTTGTATATTTTGTGATAATAACAACTAATCTCGTTGTCACTTTGTTAAGCTATCCTTTAGGTAACATATTCATTGATTGTACATTCATGTGTTACTGATGAATATTTTAATTCATCATTTATAAATTATAGAGAAATACCCTGCAACATAGTAGGCTCACTGTTTGATTTATGAAAATGAGTCTGTGTATACAGAAATACAAATTATATTATAAGTAGAATTATAAGGCTGTTAGTTATCAGTAATTCCGTAGTAATAATAAATGATGTTAGTAGTAGTAATTCTTTATTTGCAATTCTTTATTCGAAGTAAAAATAAATGAATATAAATGATGTTATTTGTAATTAATTATTTGATTCAAAGCAGCATTCGGGTTCATTTAGCGTTCAATTAGGGTTCGGAGCAGCATTCTAAGCATCATTCGTGTTCATTTTGGGTTCAATTAGGGTTCAACTAGGGGTGTTGAAGCTTGTTCAATTTGGGTTGCATATGTGTTTGCTTTTGAGGTATGAACTCTGTTCCTATTCTATTTTTATTTGTAACATGTTTGTTTGGGGTTATTTGATATATGTTTTGTGTTTTCATGTAGTGAGATGTTTATTTGGTCTCTCTCTGCCCCCCTCTCTCTCCCCCTCCCCCTCCCCTTCGGTCTAAGTTCTTTCTGAAGCCTGATTAAAGTCAGGGCCTCATTTTTATGAATGAGATGTTTATTTGCTTCTGTAATGTTGTGTATGTGTTTTTCTATTATTACGAAAAATACATTAGTTCAATGTGTTCGCTTGTCAACGTTTTGACTTAACTTTATGTTACCTGAAATTGTAGTCTGTGTAATCCCTGAGCCAAAAGATGTAGTACTTGGTGTAAGTGTTTATTTAAATTATAATTTACTATAGTCACAAAATTGGTAAACTGTAGGAGTACTGATAAAAATGTGATTTGTGTTGTTGCGAATGCATTTGTATATTTTGTGATAATAACAACTAATCTCGTTGTCACTTTGCTAAGCTATCCTTTAGGTAACATATTCATTGATTGTACATTCATGTGTTACTGATGGATATTTTAATTCATCATTTATAAATTATAGCGAAATACCCTGCAACAAAGTAGGCTCACTGTTTGATTTATGAAAATGAGTCTATGTATACAGAAATACAAATTATACTATAAGTAGAAAAATGAGGCTGTTAGTTATCGGTAATTCCGTAGTAAAAATAAATGATGTTAGTTGTAGTAATTCTTTATTTTCAATTCTTTATTTGAAGTAAAAATATATGAATATTAATGATGTTATTTGTAATTAATTATTTGTACTATACCTAAGAGTAAGACTAGGAGGATATTAGTATAGATTACATAGGTAGTTGAGCGAAAATGAGATGATTTTTTTAATGTAGATAGATTATTGTTGTACCTTATTATAACCATATAATTAAGCATTAGCAATATTAATAATTAAGAAAGGATTAAGTCTATTCTAATAATTAGTATTAACTTAGTTGTGCTTGATAAAATGTTGTGATGGACGATGATGGCACTGCGTGGATAAAACTGCCAAAGTCTAGTGAAGGCTTTTTTACGGGAATTAAATGTTTTATTTAAAATGCAGTTTCTAGATTCTCCGTAGGTGATGAAATAACGTGTCCTTTAAAGAAATGCAAGTGGTATGGTCAAGATATAATATACAATCGTCTCATCTACAATGGACCATCTCCATTATATGTTGACTGGATATATGAGGTTTCTTGACAAAGAGTGACGATGAAATGGACTGCGAGGAAGGTACAAATTTCGGATTTGGAGATAATCTAGGTGACATGTTGCATCGCACTCATGGAATGGATGCTGGTGAAAATGAGGAGGGTAATGTACCAGCTCCCGATCTAATAAGTTTTAGCGTCGTATGCAAGATGGAAAGCGACCATTATATTCGGTTATTCAAAATTTTTGCAATTAAGTTTTATCGTTAGGCTATATTACTTAAAATGTGTATATGGAATTATGTATGCTGCATTCGGGGATTTACTAAAGCTGATGAGAGAAGTGTTTCCACAGGCCCACCTACCTCTATCTTTCAATTCTGCCAAGAATATCATAAAAGATATAGGCCTTCATTATGAGAAAATACACGCATGTCCAAATGATTGCATGCTCTATTGGGGACAAAATAGAGATGCAACTGTTTGTAGAACTTGTGGTCTTTCAAGATGGCAAGTAGTGAAAAAGAAAGGCATCACTGACAATGATCCAGAAAAGACGATTCGCAAAGTTCCAGTGAAGGTGATGCATTATTTTCCGTTGAAACCAACGCTGCAGAGGTTGTTTGTGTCCAAGGAGTATTCTCAACTTATGCTCCGGCAAGCCATGGGACGAAAAATAGATGGGAAACTTTGACATCCTGCTGATGCTGAGGCATGAAAGGCAATGGATTCAAGGTTTCTAGATTTTTCGATAGAAAACAGAAATATCAGACTTGGTGAAGCCTCCGATGGATTTAGTCCTTACCGTACTATGAGTACAACTCACTCAACAAGGCCAGTGGTATTGGTAAACTACAACCTACCACATTGGCTATAGATGAAGCCTGAGAATTTGATCCTTTTAACATTCATCCCCGGTCCGGAATCTCCAAATATAACATTGACTTATACATGAAGCCTCTAATTGAAGAATTAAAAGAATTATGGGATATAGGCATAGAGACTTATGATGCCTTCACTAATCAGAACTTTAGGCTGCATGCTAGTGTATTGTGGACCATTAGGGATTTCCCCGGATATGCAATGCTATCCGATTGGAGCATAAAGGGAAAATTGACTTGTCCGAAATGCCATTATTAGACATCTTCAATGTACTTGAAGCATAGTAAAAAAATGTGCTACATGAACCATCGAAAATTTCTAGATTCGGAGCATAAGTAGAGGTTTGACAAGAGACGGTTTAATGGTGAAGTTGAAATGGGACAACCTCCACCAGTCTTAAGCGGGACAGATGTAGTCGAATTACTCTCAGGCTATGAAAATGAATTTGGGAAAAAGGACAAAAGCAAGAAAAAAGGACAGACGGGTATAAAGCGTAAAAAGGTCAAATCCCCTTTCAAAAAGAAGTCAATATTCTTTGAATTACCATATTGGAGTCTTAATTTGTTGGGGCATAACCTTGGTGTTATGCACATTGAGAAAAATATTTGTGACAATATTCTTGGTACTTTGTTGAATATTGGCGGCAAGACAAAAGACCATATTAAAAGCTCACTTCGATTTACAGGAAATGGGCATCAAGAAGGTCCTTCATCCCATTAAAACAAGTGATGGAAAATACCTTGAGATTTGGGCTTCTATATTTGAAACGATAAACAAAGAGAAAGAAATTTTATGCTCGGTGTTGGAGAATGCTAAACTGCCACACGGTTGTGCATCTAACATCAGTCGCTATGTTCATACAAAGAAATGGACAATCTGGGGTTATAAGAGCCATGACGCTCATTTTGTTCTTCACTACTTGTTACAGTTTGCAGTTAAAATGACCTTAAAACCTCAGGTTGCATCACCGCTGGTAAGACTTGGTGCATTTTTAAGAGCTCTTTGGAGCAAAGCAATTGATTTAGCTGACTTGAAAAGGCTACAACAAGAAATTGTAGAAATTGTTTTCCAATTTGAGATGATATTTCCACAGGCGTTCTTTGACGTAATGGTTCACTTGTTGGTTCATTTGTGCGAGGAAGTTGAAATGGGGGGACCTGCACATTTGAGATGCATGTGGCCAATTGAGCGCTATCTAGCAAGACTGAAATCTTATGTGCATAACAAGTATAAACCAGGGGTTCCATCGCCGAAGGATACCTGGCTGAAGAATGCTTGACCTTTTGTTCAAGATTCTTAAGAGTTGATTCGGTACCAAAATTCGAGAGTTGTCCAGAAAAGCTAGAATATCCAGTTGGCACAAGAAGAAACAAACATGGAAAGCCTATTCATCTCAAGGAATCTCAATGGGTGGTTTTCCATAGATACATTCTATTCACCTACTCTAACAAGGATGTTGACGGTTTATTTGAGTAAGATTTAAGAACTTATGTATTTTAGTAATAACAAGAATAATTATTTCTTTATAATATTAACTAGGTAATTATCACAGGGAACATCGAGGTTTCATTAATGGTGTTGCAATATCGCAAAATTATAAAAAATAGAGGGCACATACGAAAGATTTTTGGAAGTGGTTCAAGGAGGAGGCTGGTAAAAAGACGGCATATCAAAAGAATTACAAGCCCTTGCAATGGGACCTAATCGAGCAGCTGAAAGGTTTTCAATCTATGTTATCAACGGGTACAAATTCTATACAAAATACAGAGACGATAAATGTACCACCCAAAATAGTGGTGTATTTTTGTCTTCCTTAACCACAAGCTTTGTAACCTCGAAAGATCAGAATCCAGAAGTTGGTGTCGTTGATTACTATGGATCAATTGAAGAAATCATAGAAATCGATTATTGGGCAGAAGTCTTTGTGGTTCTGTTCAAGTATTGCTGGTACCATGCGGAAAAAAATTTGTATGGCATGACTCTAGTGAATTTTAGTAGATTGGTTCAAAAATCTGATCCCTATGTTATGGCTACACAAGTGCAACAAGTATTTTATATACAAGATCCGACTGATAAGATGTGGTGTAACGTTATCAATAAATTCCCAAGGGATTAGTGTGATGTGGAAAGTGAAGATAGGATCGAGGATGAGTTTACTGATTTGATGTTACATGATATTTCACGTGATTCTGGAATAGCAGATCAATTTGAAGACGTGTGTTGGTACAGAGAAGATGTCCCGCCCACAAAAATTAAAATTCCTGAATAGTATTATAGGAAACTGTTTATTTTTTTTGAAGATTGTTCTTAATGTTATGTAAAAATATCAACTGAGTGTTGTTTGTGTGAAGTGCTTAAGTGGAGCTTGTTCATTTTCATTATTTTTATGTGCATTACTACTTTTTATTTGCTTGAGTACATTTATATATTGTTTTAGCATATAAATGGCTCGAGTACTTGTAAACATGTTAATAATAGAAACATGTTAATTTACTTTTTCTATGGACTGCTCGAGTACTTGTTCCTTTTGCTTTATTGTTCATACAGATATGCTCAAGATTTGTTTTGGTTATAATGTGTTTTTCTTCTTCTACACAGGATGGAAGGTGAGTATTTTCATATCAGATTTTACCACATGGGAAAATTTTCAAAATACAAAATATGTTGGCGGAGAACAATCTGGGATACCTGGTGTAGATCCTGACAGATTTTTCTACACCGTGCTAATGGAGCATGTTAAAGATGATCTTAAATACTGTGAAGTTGGAGGAATTTATATCAGAAATAATGATGAGCCAGCAAGATGGAAACTTGTGGCTAGTGATATGGACCTTCCCAACTTAGATAAAGAAATGAAGCAAGGTGGTTTCATGGAATTTTACATCGATAACATTGTCGATACTAAATTTGAGCCACTGAAGCAGATGCAACCGCATGTAATCTTGCGACCAAGGCCAAATATGTTTGAAGGTATTATTTTTTGTCATTTATATTACCAAGAACTATGATTTCACCATGGCTACCTTCTCCCCTGTTATTTCATTATTAATCTAACCGCTCATACACAATTGCAGGTACAAAACAAGTCAAATGTCAATTTGTTACCACTCATCAGTTGCAACAATAAAAAAGAAATAAGAAGTGTAATGATCATGTCTATAGTCCTAGGAAGTCTTCTCGGCTGAATAATGTAGAGGTTGGTGTTCCAACTGTTGTTAAGAGTAATCGGATGTCGGTACCTCCAAAAAAACCCGTCAAGGCATGGGTGATTATGCTGAAGTCAGTAGTGTAAGAAAGTCAATCCGACTAGGAAGTGCTACACCAAAAAAGGGTAATGTGGTCCTGCTGGAAAAGCCTAAGTCAATTCTAGGAAAGAGTGCTCAGAAGTTGGGGCTGGTCAAAAATCCAAAAGATGGCGATGCTGCAAATGATATTCCTAAGTCTGCATATGTTCGAAGGAAGTTGGATTTACATAATCTGAGTGATGAGATAAAAATATTGATGAAACTGAGAAAATGGATGAAAATCAGTTTGAGGTATGTCTTGTGCAGTTTCATTATTTGACTTGGAATCTATAGCCATCTCATGATTGGATGATTTTGCATTTTTGACTTATTTTATTTCATTAAGTGCAGGTTGAACGTCTACAACCTCCACCTCGGCTTCCATCCCCGTGAAACCAATGACGGAGTATGAATTGGATAAATTTCTAAATATCTAGAGAAACAATGAAAAGCTTCGGGAGTTGGGCCTACCTACAATACCTATTGGCATAGAAGATGATTCTTCAAAAAACCAGCCAAATGTGCGTTCTTTTTGCATACTTTTTAAATGTACTTACTTTTGAATGTTTATGGGTTACATGTTTTGTTGACTTATTTTATTTTCAGAAAATTAAAAAAGTGAAGAAAGGCGCGGCTGTTGGTAGAGCACTACTTGTTCACAAGCTGTTTCAGTGACCACAACTGAGAAGGAGGCTGAAAATTCAGTTCTTGTGGAACCTCCTGCGCTAATAGTGTTACCAATAATCCGGGAGCGGGACAGGGACGTGGAACAATGGAAGAATATTTTGCTATGCGTGAACGCAAACAAAAAAAAAGCTATAGAGGATGTTGCAACTGGAAGTGGAACTAAAACTCATAGGGTTCCGGAAACTACTTCCCAGATATCGAAGATGAAAAAGTTGAAGAAGGTTTGTGCCTTTTCCCTTGAATTAGTATTAAATAACTATGCATGCATGTTATATTAATTAATGCAAATTTATATTAATCCAATGTGAAACTTGGGAAATAAAAATATTGGTCGATAAAATAAAAATTTATAATCCTCTGTTGCATGATATTTATGTTAACCTGATTCAGATTACAGCTAGGAATTTATCTTAACGTCAAATACCAGTGATGTTATATTATTATTACTCAAATGCATTTAACAATTAGCTGCAAATTAGAGAAAATAAAAATTAAGGTTTATAATCAAATTAGGCGTTTACTGACTCTTTATTCGATTTTACTGAACACTATTCTTAAAGCTGAAGTTCCAAAAAAATATGTGGCATCACGAGAATATATAAAGTGCATACACGGCCCTTTGACAAAAGGATTGTCATCTTCATGAATGAACAGTTCCAGCCTATTTTCGGGAATTCTAAAAATATTTCTGAAATGAGTCGGTTTCTCGGGACACTAAAGAGGTGTGTACCACTGACTTATGTGTTATGGGAGTATGTTCCTACAACCCTGAAGAAAACCCTATGGGACTATGCTAAGGTAACCAATAATTTTTAGCTAGCATTCTTTAAATAATTCAGTCAAATTATATTTTACATTTATTATATCTTCTTCTATTTCATTATATGTAATCAACGTTACATTCTTCCCGATTAATTGAAAACATGGGTGTGGAAAACAATTCAACAAGCTTGGAAAGGGTGGAAGAATCGAATAAAGAGCGATTATTATATGGCTTATGCAACTGATGAGGACAGGATACAAAATAAGCTTGATGACATTCCGCTTGAGGATTACAAGATACTGTTAAAATATTGGGGATATCCTGATGTTTAGGTTTACGTATAATTACATGTTTTTCTCTGAAATTATGTTATTTAATCATTTTCTCCTGAGACATGATACAATTATGTTATTTAATTTCATGTCATTTTACAGACAAGGGCTGAGAAAAATTCTAAGAGTCGTCTTCAGTTCACGGACACACACACTGTTGGTCTAAAGTTGTTTTCGCAAGTTCGACACGATATGGTACGTTTGTTAAACATGTTTGTGCATATTTTCAATTTGTTTGATATATTATTGTAGTAAATAATATTTATTGTAGTATAGATCTATCGGAGGGTATTAGAGAGTTTTATCACGTCTCTAAATTTGGACTGCAACTAAAACAGGGTTAAAATTTGGTAAAAAATTTTATTATAATGTAACATGCATGATGCAACGATACGAGTCATAAATGGATCATGCCTAGCCAGCTATATGGTTTTCACATGCTACTAATAATTTTTTATAATCATTTATAAGGTTGTTTATTTGTGTATAAAAATAGATTTATATGTCTTGAAAATAGATTTGTATATCTTACTCGTTTTGTCCTGGTTTTGTTGTCCTCTATTAGCATTTTTCCCTTATTTCCCAAATTAGTTGTCTAATTTGATTAATATGATAAATAAAATGTGAATAAAAAATAAATAAAAGGTTAAATTAGGACAAAAAATAAACTTTTACCCGTTGAATTATTTAGTCGCGCTGAACATAGTGAATTACAAAAAATATATTACCTTGATCATATTATCTTACTACAGTTCACTTGCATCAATTACAAATTTATAATTAGTGACACATTGAGTTGAGGATATATTAAAAAGATTGGAAATGACAGTTTTCGTTGGGAAAATTAAATTAGTTGGCGCAGAATAGAGAATACTACTCATTCTATTTTCTTGGTATGCTTTGATGTTACAGAGACATACTAACAAATTTGTTAGACAGTAGATTATTAAGTCTGGTCTAAGGCAAATATAACTCGTTAAATTAGCCATGAAAGATAAATTTGAAAAATTAAAAATAATTAAGATTCATGTATTATACGGGAAATAATGTTTAACTGCTTTATGATTTTCCTAGGGTAAGAACTTGGCCCCAGGTCAGAAGCCATGTGATGGACAAATTTTATTAAAACCCTTAAGGGCAAGCCTGATCGCCAATACAAGATTAATCCTGATGTCATTAACTTCAGAATTGTAGGTAATATTTTCTTTAATTAATCCCCTAAATCCATATTGCATATGCGTGGTCCATTTCTAGATTATTTGTGGAAACTGATGTCGATTATATCGTAGGAAACACTTGAGAAAAAACTCAATTCATCCGAAGGACTTGATGGTGTTGACGAACTAATTCCAGGAGGAAAAAAGTCCCATGCTCCTGGTTGGCTCATTGGGAGACATGACACAAAGACTGTCAAAAAGGCAACTTCAGCGGCTTCTTCAGATCAGTACCTACAAAAGTTAACAAACAAGATCAAGGAGAATTGTGTTGAAGAAATGGAAGTGAAGATTGAAAAAATCAATCAGAAGAAACAGGAGAACTTGGCCTTAGTCCTGAAAAGATTAGCAAATACAAACCCCGGTTGAAGATTGATCTTGATTAAATTTGTTGCACATAAAATATTACGAAGTAAAGTTAAATCCCTTCTAACATCTTTAGTATTCTGGGGGATTATAACTCGATCTATAAACACTTCGTAATTTGTCAAATATCAAAATGGATTAAGTTCACGAGTTAGCCAATTATTTGCACTTCATTTAATTGGATCTTGTCTAACACATTCCGTGCACATAAATTATTATGAAGCATAGTTTTAATCCCTTCTAACATATTTAGTGTTCTGGGGGATTATAACTCGAACTATAAATACTTCGTAATCATCCATTAAATTTAAGAACGAATCAAATCCATGAGTTAGCCAATTAATTTTACGATATTTAACTGGATCTTGGCTAACACATATCGTGTATATGAACAATTACGAGTCATATCGTATAAGCCCCTTCTAACATCTTCAGTGTTCCGTGGGGTTATAATACGATATCTATAAAATACTCATAATTATTCGTCCAAACTTCGAAAGCACAATCTTAAGCCAATTACTTGCACTTAACTTATTTGGATCTTGGCTAAGACTCATAAATCTTATAAACCGTGCTTGAAGTTAAAAGAGTATACTTTGACCATATAATCGTCAATATACAAGTATACCTTAAAACCTTAAGTTGATATACTTAAAGGTAAATTACAACTCCGAGGTTGTAATTAAAAGTATTCTTCGATCTATAAATACATGATCGTAAGAAAAAGAATACTAAAGAAGTCATAAGTGCTTTATATAAAAAGACTTCTCATATTACACCACCTATCTAATTTATCTACAAAGGAGTAATTATAAATATACTTGACTATCTTGTATTATCCTAAGTCAAGTATAACTAATTAGTTTTAATATTCTTATTTGGATATTATACTATTTGTGGGCTAGTACAGTAACATACTAGTTCAAACCATCTTTTCTATATTTGGTTTATTTCGTAGATTGTCTTATTAGTTTTGTAGTGAGGTGAAGTGACGTGAGGTGATTCTCGTTCTAAGACCCAAGTCCTAGACGTACTAACGGGGAGTTAGCAGTCTTCGCACCGTGAGGAAGAGGAGGACCCAAGACCCAAGACCAGATCATTAAGATCCAAGACCGACAAAAGCTAAGGAAGCCAAGTCCACACAAATGTTGTTAGATATATTTGATATTGTCATGTCTAATATGATTTATATTTAGTTTTCAGATCTTACTTAAACAGGACAAATCAGTACTTAACTGGAAATCATCACTTATACTGAAGTCAGAACTTAAGTTATCAGGAGATATTTATCAGAAGATAATATCAGGACTTAAGGAGACTTTCAGATAAGGAAGGCGGCTGATTGAAAGGAAAGAATATCAAGACAAACGCAAGAATAGATATGCATGAAGAAGGAATTCTATGAAGAATAGAATACTTGGAAGAAAAGATAACTAGTTGATATATTTTAGGAAGCAGAATTATTCCATATCAATTAGCGATTATCTTGTATCTGTGCAGTATATAAACACAGATATAGGATTTACACTATATGTGTTATCATTATCGAGAATAATATTCATTGTAAACCTAGCAGCTCTCATGATATTTTGTTCATCACTGAGAGAGGACAATTCCAGATTGTAACAGAGTTTAATAAAGTTTGTTTTCTGTTACTTGTGTTCTTTAATTCGATTTGATTGTGCTAAACACTGTATTTAACCCCCTTCTACAGTGCGTGTGACCTAACAAGTGGTATCAGAGCTTCTGTTAAAACACAAACAGTTTAAGATCCAAAATCAATCATGTCTATAGCAGAAACTCCAACCAAGTCCACCAATACTGAAGAACCTCCAAAGACTCAAATCCATAGTCGATATGAGACTATTAGAGTTTCCATACTGAAACCATCTGAATATCTCATATGGAAGGTGAGGATGTCTATGTTTCTGGAAGCTACAGATCCAGAATATCTTGACAGAATCAATGAAGGACAATACAAGCCAACCAAACTCGCTGTTGCAGTTGCAGGTGAACCAGCAAAGTCTGTACCAAAGGAGAAGAGTGATTACACTGCTGAAGATATCTCTTCAATTGCTAAGGATGCTAAGGTACGACACTTGCTGCATAGTGCCATTGATAATGTCATGTCAAACAGGGTAATTAACTGCAAGATTGTAAAGGAGATATGGGAAGCCTTGGAGACAAGATGCCAGGGAACTGATTCAATTAAGAAAAATAGGAAGACTATACTCACTCAAGAGTATGAGCACTTTGACTCAAAGTCTGATGAGTCATTAACTGGCTTATATGACAGATTTGTCAAACTCTTTAATGATTTGTCACTAGTTGATAAGGAATATGATCTTGAAGATTCAAATCTTAAATTCCTGTTAGCTCTTCCTAAAAGTTGGGATTTGAAGGCCGCAACTATAAGAGACAACTATAATCTTGAAGAAACAACTCTTGATGAAATTTATGGGATGTTCAAGACTCATAAACTTGAGATGGAACAAAGAAGTAAGAGGAAAGGAGGAAAGTCAAGGACAGTTGCTCTTAAGGCCGAGGAGGAATCCCCCAAAGCAGCTACCTCAAGGAAAGGCAAGGGAAAAGCTCTCATCACAAAGTCTGATACTGAGTCATCAAGTTCTCATAGTGATGATGACTCAAAAACTGAAAGCCTACCTGAGATGGATGCTGATGAAGAGATGATGAAGTTGTGTGCTCTTATGGTGAAAGGAATCACAAGGATTGTATACAGGAAATTCAGAAAAGGAAAAAGTCTTCTAGGAAAGGTGCAAGTTCTGATAAGAAGAGTTTCAAAAAATCTGAAGGCAAAGGAGGAAAGTATGACAGAGGAGATTACTCAAATGTCAAATGCTACAACTGTGGTGAGAAAGGCCACATATCTCCTGATTGCAAGAAAGTGAATAGTGATAAAGGCAAGAGAAGAAAAGCTGGACAGACACTTCAGATTCTGAAAGTGAGGAGAACTATGCCTTGATGGCAAATGCCGATAGCAGTCCTGATGCTGCTGAGTTAAAGGTACCTCAAACTACTTATGCCTTTCATACTGATGATATTAATGAGTTGAGAAGATATCTTAAAACCATGTTATTAGTTATAGAGATCAAACTTTAACATGTGAAAGATTAACTTCTGAAAATCTTGCTTATAAAAAGAGGAATGATTATTTAGAAAAAGATTTAGTCATGTTCCATCAAACTCAGAAAGATAGAGATGATGTTTTCTATGTTAGGGATGAAGTACTTAAAATGAATGAATCTCTAAAAACTGAGTTAGAAAAGGAAAAAGAGATTATCAGGACTCGGACTAACTCTGGCAGATCAACTCAGAAATTGTTAAGTAGTGGAAACTGGAAAGAAGGCTTAGGTTATAGAGATGATAAGAATGATAAAGGAACTGTAGAAATTGAGCCTATAGTTGTTAAACAGAAGCCAAAGGTAAAACCTGTTAAGTTTGTAGCTGTAAAGTCTGATACTGAGAAATCAGAAGGTAAAGAGGAATTAACTTCTGACAAACTAAAACAGGAAAAGCCAAATGAAGTTGAAATAGGCTTAATGACTAAGAAGCAGCTTAAGTACAAGCTGAAAGATGTTAAGAATGTAAACAGGGTAAAGCCACCTAGGAAAAATAGGAATGGAAAGGAAGGTGTGAATAAAAGCAATGATTATAAGCCTGTTCTTAATGCTCCTAGAAAAACATGTCATAACTGTGGAAATTCTAACCATCTAGCTTCTTTTTGCAGGAAGAATAAGAACATAAACTCATTACCTTCAAAGTCAGGAGTTAAGAGTCAGTGTTAGATATAGGCCACAAAATCCTTGTTTTCATTGTGGTAGTTTATGGCATTCCATTTATACTTGTAAGGAATATCATAGTTTGTAGTATGATTATTATCAAATAAAACCTTCTTTAAAGAAAGTTAGCATTGTTCCTTCTAGTGTAAGTTCTGATGCAAAGTCTGATACTATAAATGCTGATAAGAAAACTGTTAACAAATTCTGATGCTAAATCCGCTAAAAATGTTAACAAACTTAATAAGGCCAAAGGATCCAAGCAAGTCTGGGTCCTTAAAACTAATCATTAGTGGTCTTTGTGATGCAGGGAACAGGAAAATATCCTGGTTCTGGACAGTGGATGTTCAGGACATGACTGGAAATAAAGCCATGCTATCAGACTTTGTGGAGAAAGCTGACCCAAGTGTTTCTTATGGAGATGGCAACATGGGAAAAACTTTGGGATATGGAAATATCAATCTGGGAAATGTCATCATTGAAAAAGTAGCTCTGGTCTCAGGACTTAAACACTCTGCTCAGGTTAGTCAAATCTGTGACAGAGGTTATGATGTGGATTTCTTTGAAGAACACTGTGAAGTTGTAAGCAAATCTACAGGCAAAGTTGTTCTGAAAGGATACAGGCATGGTAACATTTATGAAGCCAAGCTTTCAACAAGTACTGATGGTTCTGCAATCTATCTGTTAAGTAGAGCATCAATTGAAGAAAGTTGGAATTGGCACAGAAACTTCTCATTTAAATTTCAACAATATAAATGAATGCAAGAAAGATCTTGTGAGAGGACTGCCAAAATCAGTATTTTCTCCTGATGGCCTTTGTGATTCATGTAGAAGGCTAATAAGCAAGACTGAATCATCAATTCTGCGCTTATTAC